>NW_027451766.1:0-27554 GCF_964194025.1 Convolutriloba macropyga
TGAACTTAACAAGTTTTAGTTTTCATAAGATCATAAAGGATAGTCTTCGAAAAAATGCTTTTTTCAAGTTTTCATTTTCAGTACTTCCACTCGCCTAAGAAAAACAAACAGAAAGAATTGAAACAACTAAAAGACTTTTCAACCAGAAAATTTTTTATCTTCATAGATTGTGGAACGATTCGCAATTAATGAAAAAGTTTCTGTTGTTATTTGGAAACTCGTGTAGTGAAAATTTTCGTGAATATTTGAATAATTTTTCCGAAACTTTCGTTAATACTTCTCTTAATAGTTCTTTTTCTCTCTAATGCATTAAAGCAAAAAGTTTTGGGGGGTAGACAACAGGAAAATATTAAATCATTCAAGTTCAGCCGCTTAAAGATTAATCAAGTTCACGTCTCTGGAAGGAAAGATAATTGATTATTATAAAAATGATGATAGTTAAGGTCGCACAATTTTTCTTGTTGACGCAAAATGATATACAACTCATTTTTCACCAAAATTTAAAAAAGATGTTGCCACCTGTTATGTTTTTTTTCTCATTGAAAACGTTATTAAAAAGTGCACTCTCGGAGTGAAAAATTTGACGTCATAGTTTTGCTGAACAAGATATGAGCGAAAAAACTGTGTCTTTTAAAATCCCAATAATTTAGCAATGGTAAATTTCCGTATAAATAAAAAATGGCGGTTTTCAGAGCTAATCTAAAAAACATAAGGGAAGCAACCCAAAAAACAAAAGTTTCGCGAATTAATAATTGCTGATAACAAAAAATGGAAATTAGCTTTTATCGATTTAAAGGGCTTCTCCCAACTCCCAAATTTGCTAAGATAAAAATAAAAAAAGAATGTGATCATAGAAAAACTAATCGAAACTGTTTTCATGGACGGCAAAAAACCAAAAGGTATGTCCTGTCCCCCAGTTCTACTGGTCGTATATTCTTCTCTTGGAATGAGAAAAATATGTAATCAATAGTTTGATATACGCCAGTCATATTTAATTGTTAAATGTTACTCTAAATTAATTTACTCTAAGATTACTCTAACTACTCTAATTACTCTAAGATTTATTGCTTACATGAAACTCTACTAAATTTGTTGAAATCACAATTCAAGGTTTACCAGTAAACTAAATCTTGAATTCCAAAAATGTTATTCCGTCTTATTTGCAAATCACTATATTTCAAGCTATTCTAACGAAGTGATTAACTTTCTCGGAATCTTAAAATCTATATATGTATATGCTCTTGTTAACCTTTGCTTTGTTTTTTTTCACAGCGCTGCCATGGCGACAGTATACTTCGACCACAACAACAGAATTCTACCTCCAACTGCACCCCAATATCCGAACCAAAATTACCAATTGAACTACCTCCAGGCTGCGCAGCCTTCTGGCCAGTTACCCCCGGTGCCCTCTTACGAATACGCTACCTCTTCCGCCTACCCGTATTACTATACACCAGCTACGATTCCCAATGTCGTTCCAACGCCATCTCAAGTCACAAATCAGTTGTACCCAAACTCTCAAGTGCAGTATAAAGTAGACTGATAATTGGTGACAAATAATTGCCCATTTCTATTTTTTCCCACATCGGCTCTCTCAAAATTCCATTACAGCGCAAAACGTTCATTTCCGTTTGCTTGCGTATGTTTGTTCGATATTTTCGCAACGTGCCAATTGGACATAAACCAAAAATAACATTAATTTGTTAATATTTGCAGAAAAAGTCCGCGAATTACTAATTGCTGATTGAAAATTAGCTCTTAGCGATAAAAAAGGGTTCTTCCCACTCTCAAATTTGCTTAAATAAAAATGATTTAAAAAATTTGATAAAAGAGAAGTTCGAGAAATAAATTTTCGGCTAATTTTAAGCTGTTGTGATTGAGGACCACAAAAAACCCCAAAAGCTATATTTTGCGGCGTAAAGACGTCTTTTTGGGAGATAGTTATCTCAGCAAACCAATCTTTTGTAACCAATTTCCGCTAAAAAGTGCTTGAATTAGTTGTATTTATGATTTGGCCGGCTTTGATATTAATAAGTTAAGACCTAACTAGGTTATATACCATTATTCTGAAGATCCGAACCAGCTCGAGCCATGGTAGACGTAAATGCTAAATTCCCGTTTTAATCCACAGTTAGAATCCCGAGGGTGCAACCTCGTTTTCATCAATTTCTTCCAATTTGATACGTTGTTGAACCACGCAGACATGTCGGAAAACTCGTATAATATATTTGTTGACTAAAAACGGCTATTTGATTAATGCAGGACATTTGAGGTGTCTCAAACAAGATGGAAAAACACGCTAGTGATCCTTTTGAAGCGATGATTTAAATATATAATGATTCTTCTGCTGACAGCAAAGTTAAAAAAGATTTCCTTTTCGTCAATTCGTGAGCACACATTCTAACAAAAATGACTATTTCCTTTCGTGATCCCACCCCAGTCTTATACTAATCGTATGTTCTACTCTTGGAATGAGAGAATTTTGTAATGAATAGTTTGATATTCATCAGTCATAAATTATTGATCAATGTTACTTTATATTGAATTTTTAAAGATTATTTGATTGCATGAAACTTTGAATAAATTTGCTGAATTCATAAATCAAGTTTGTTAAATTAATTGTAGTTGAGTGAATCGAAATCTCAAATTTAAAGAAAATGATAGAAGAAAAATGATAAACTATAATCGCAGTACCCACTGCTATATAATTGGAAAATCTTCGATTCTTGTTTGTTCACAGCTATTCACAGAAATGGGTCTAGGAAATAAACCCCCACGGAAAAAACCCCACGGAAATAAACCTCCACGGAAATTAAAAACCCTATTTTATAATTGAATTTTGGTTCTGATAGTTTGTTCGGTTGTGATAGTTTCATATCAAGTCCCACGGGCCGCTGAGGCATGGCCATGGCCCGCAAAGCATGGCCAAAGGCGCTAAATGTGCAGTTCTTTAATATTAAAGTGTGGGTTTATTTCCGTGGGGGTTTATTTCCGTGGGGGTTTATTTCCTATCTAAAATGAATTGGGGGTTTATTTCCGTGGGGGTTTATTTCCGCAACCGCACAGAAATGGTTAATTCGGTGAAACTACCGCAAAAAACATTGATTTCACGAGAAAGACTTTAGGTTTAAGGTCACCAAAATGGGGATACAAATCAGTTTTTTTAATCGTGATCTCATTTTATGAAATGATATCATAAAGATAAGTTTCGATTAAAAACTCCATTTTTGTGATGTTATACTTTTGATGTGCGCCATTAAAACTGCAATTGTGTTTATAGCCCACAGTATGAAACAACGAGCAATTAAAAACTTGCCGGCCTTGCCTGACAGAGGCTGGTTTGGAGGGGCTGTAATGGGGAATATGTAAAATTTTGATGCTCAAATTGGAAAATAGTATCCCATGCCTGCAAAAACTAGTTCTTAGGTGTTGAGGAAATCATGAATGAAAGAGTTGGAAACAAGGTGGAAATGAATGGAGTTGAGTGAAATGCTCTGAACATAGCTTTTATTTTATTTTCTTTGTACTTTGAGACATCTAAGCTCTAAAAAGCACTGAAAACAAAAATTTTTTGATAACTTCCATGCTGACAGAATCACTTTTACCCATTAGATAGGTCGGTTAGCATTTTTTCATAAGCACTAGTAACATTAAAATGTCAAAACTTTTAATTTTCACCCGAGAAGGGATAATAACCAATTGTTTAACAGTAGGCTGAACAAGGCCTCAAGTTGGTTGACGATTAAATGAAAACGAGATCTCTTCTGTTTTGCCCCCCCCCCCCCAGTGTTTCTTATGCCTCAAATTACAATTTAAAAATTTTTATACAGCACGTTACTATGTAAAAATTAGCACGCGCGCCTTGGGGTTGTGAAAATTTTATAGTCACTAGGCTGGGTGGGGGGAGGGGGGCAAATCAAAAGATGGGATAATGTTTTTTTTGCATGGTGAAAACAGAACCGGGAGTGTTCAACATTGCTTTTTTTTGCATTTTTGCATCTCGCTTTTGCATTTTTTTCATCTCGGCAGTACAGTATAATGTAAAATTAAATTTTTGCTTTTTCCGACTTGAAAACTTCCAGCTTCATAAATTTTGAAATACTAGCGAAAGCACGATAAAAATGATAAAATATACAAGTTTAGCCGACCAACGATTAGTCAGGTCTACGTTTTTTGAGTTGATTATAGTATTAACTGTTTCAGACTGATTGGTGCAAACAGTTTTTTAATTGAATCACAGAAAAGAGCTATAGAATTTTTCCTGAGCTTTTGCCGCCCAAACATTTACAACTTTTTTCTCATAAAAAGTTGTAAATGATTGCATATTTTGTTTTTAACGTGTCTGACATTAGCTGTAGTTTGAGCAAAGTACCACTCCATCAGTTGGAAAATTGTTTTTTTTTTCATTTTTTATTCCGGCTAAACGCCAAAACACTGCTAGATTTTTTCTATGGCGTTTAACTGACTTAGCGCAAGTCCTGAAAGTTACTACTCGTCTTCGATTGATCAGTATATTGAAAGTTTGAAATCTATTTTAGGAATGGGAGGACCCAGTTTTGCAAAGAAGCAGAGACAATTGATGAAAACATCACAACTGATTTTTTATAAAACAAACAGACTTCTCACTTCCGCTTCACAACGCTTTGAGTATTATTCTAATCGTTTTTTATAAATCCAAAGGTGTGAACAATCAATTGAATTAGGTTTTCCAACTGATATTTAAAAATCAAACACTTTCTTGACATTCATGAGAAAAACCAAAAACAGCTGCTGAACTTTGATCAGGAGGAGCTTTGGAAATGGGATTTTTTTTCTGATAAAAAGTATGTACGGGATTTTAAATAATAAATATAGAGAATTAATTCTCCGAATTGTTATTTCTACTTGGAGCATTCAATCTTCTAAATGTAATATCTAAACTTAAAAATTGCTCACAACTCTAAGCTCTTAACAACAGTAAAGCTAAAAGAGCCCACTGGAAGAAATCAACCTGTTTAGTTCATATCGCGTGAAGCACAAAGACTGGCAGACGAATCATTAAAAAGGCAAACTGATTTGTACTTTATTGGCCAACAAACGCAAACGCTTGAGAAAATAGCCGATAACAAACAGGATAACATAAACTTCTTTTTTTAGCAGAATGACAAGTTATCAAGAGACATATTTATGTAAAAAATACAAACCTACAGCTATGTTTTGCTAGCAATTTCCGGATCTATTCTGTTTGCCCCCTAATTTTTGCTAGCAATTCCCGGATCTATTCTGTTTGCCCCCCCCCATTTTTTGCTAGCAATTTCCGGATCTATTCTGTTTGCCCCCCCCCCCCCCCCCAGCTTAGTGACCATAAATGTTTTTTGACCCCCAGGCGCTCGTGCCATTTTCTTGCATAGTAACGTGCTATATAACAACATATAATTTGTAACTTGGGGTCATAAAAAACACTGGAGGGGGGGGGGGGGCGAAACAGAATAGATCCCAATTTCCTTAATGCAAATAGTTTCTTGCAAAAAAAACAAGTTAAAACAATGTTTTGCAATTGTTAATTATCGTCTCAGCATAAGAGGAAACAACAAAGTTTACAAAGTAAACTACTCATTAGCAATGGAGGGAATGATAGCAGAGTCAATCGAGTAACTTGTTTTATTACAAAAAAACCAACTCAATTTTATTGAGCAATAATGTGCTCTTCCAATACTGTAATCACCGCTCTTGAACAAGGTGTTCAAATGAATTGCCTATATTGCAGCTCTAAACCTAGCAGATACTAATTGTATGTGAAACAGTCACAAAGTTTCGAAAAAAATGGCCAGTCATTGAAAAATAGTTACGATGAAGTAATGCGTGCAATTTGTTAGAATTTTGATTCCAGTTGAAGACTTAAAATTAGTAATATTAGAAAGTTTAACTTACCAAATTAATCTGACAGAGGTAAGTTGATTCAAGTCACCAATACTGATATAAATGACTCTTCAAGAAATGGTGCTGTGAATCAATACTCGGCTCAAACTGATGATTCTAGATAACTATTATTAGAGTTAGATTAATTGATGTGGAATCTTCCCAGCATGTATTAAATGATTATGATATCTCCGGAAGTGTGATTGAATTCTTAGAAAAGTGCAAATTCATTTCATTTATGGTTCATTTTGCGACTGTTTTGCAGAAGCAAACCATATGGGGTAATCCTTTCGACCCTCACTATAAATCATGGTGCTAAGATTAGTAAATCTCTAAATTCTACTGTAAAATATCATTCATGTTATTCTCTCATTTTGAGAAATTGATTTTTTCTTCTTAGTTAAAAACGCTTTTTATTCCGCTTGCGAAAACCCATAAACCAATAGGTTATGGGCCCAGAAATTTGCTAAGTCTTAAAACTAATTTCTACAACAATACTAATTTGTTGTTGACAGTCATAATCCTTTTCTGCTTAGCATCTTTTATTTTCACATCTGTTTTGCCTGCTCAATTTACGATGGATCAACAGACAGTGAAGCTGCTGACCTACACAGGAAAAGCACAGGACTTTCCAATCTGTAGCACAAGAATTGTGGCATTGATGCAGACGAAGGGTCTCTACGAATCACTAATTGGGACAGAGGAGCAAACCAACGAGCCTGCAACACAAGCCGATGGGGCGAGCAATGATGAAAAGAAGAACCACAAGGTGCTGAAGGATGCATATGAGAAAGAATTTGCAGACATTAAAGAGAAACGGAACAATGTATGGTGCCATCTGGCACTGACTCTTGATGCAACAACCCTCATGCCGATGAGACATGACTGTGTGGGAGATGACGGCATCGGAGATTGAACAAAGGCTTGGAAGATTTTGCAAGAGAGATTTCAGAGTGTGGAGACGCCGACAGTGGTGACTTTGGTGGTACAGCTTGCTCGACTGCAGCTCGAGGATGCTTAGGATTTGGATAACTTCTTCATCAGAGGACAGGCGTTGCTCACAAGGCTACAAGACGCACGGGAAGCAGTCTCAGAGACCCTTTTCAACGCCTTGGTCCTCAATGGTCTTTTGTATATTGCCAAGGACTGCAGGAGGAAGGAGACAGCACAATGCAGCAACTGAGGTGAGAAAAGTCACCTAGAAAGGACATGGAGACAAAGAGATGGAGGCAAAGACGAGTCAGTGGCAATGGGTCCAACATTGGCTTCACCAGGCGAGGAATATTGGGCAGCTCTTACCCAGTGGAAGACAGCAGACATGCTAGTGGGCAGTGGTTGTACAGATCACATAGTGACGAACATCGACGCGTTCCTTGACTTTGTGCCCATTCAATCAGTGGTCAGAAATCCCAACGGAGAGGCTCCCAGAGTGGTGGGCACAGGCTGTGTGAGGATCAACATACCCTCAAACAAAGGGGAATTCCAATGCGAACTCAAAAATGTTCTATGTGTGCCGGACTATTATTCAAACCTCCTATCAGTCTCAAGATGTACGGAGTGGGGACATAGCTTCACTTTTGAGAAAGGAAACAGCTGCATGAAACTGCAGAAGGGAACTCTGGTAAAACTAACACAAGAAAATAATTTGTTTTACTTATCCTGCAACGTTCTACATTTCAAGATGAGTTCCAACAACGTGAAACTTGACAGTGCAAGGAAGTGGCGCAGACGATTGGGCCCTTTGAATGAAGCCGATGTGGTCAAGAATGCACCAGAGACAGTGGAACTCGATGATGTATGCAATGTGTGTGCATTGGCCAAGATCACAAACACTCCAGTTCCAAGAGTGGCAGAGACCCAAGCAGAACAAAAGCTGGAGACGTTTTTCACAGACGTGATGGGACCTTTCAGAGAAGAGTCACTGTCAGGGTTCCGGTTCTGCATTGTGTTTGCAGACCAGTTCACGAAGTTTGTGTTTGTGGACTTGCTTAAGGCGAAGAGTGAAGCACTGGCCAGCCTGTAGAAATTTGTTCGCAGTGTGGGGACGCCCAAGAAGCTGAGGCAAGACAATGCTAAGGAGTTTCTCTCAGAGCAGTTCAAGACATACTGCTTAGATACAGGAATTCTACAGGAGAAGATCATACCAGAGACGCCACAACAGAATGGGTTAGTTGAGTTGTGCAACAAGATACCGCTGGAGATGGCAAGATGTTTGCTCATTGACTCAGGACTTCCCAAGATGATGTGGGGAGCAGCAATTCTTCACGCAACAAAGGGTCAGGAACTTGGTTGTGAGGCGAGGAGAAGAAAAATGCCCAGCAGAGCTGATGCGAGGTATAAAACCTAAGCTTTCAATTAGTAAACTATCTATTTTTGGTTGCACAATCTTCATGAGGAAACGGGATAGAGATGTCAGCAAACTTGATCCCAAAGCACTGGAAGGAAAGTTTGTGGGTTACACTGAAGGAGTCAACGGATACCTGGTGTACTTACCCGACACACGCAAGATTGTGGCAGTTCGAGATGTGATCATCAAGGAGTCCGAAGTGGGCTCAATCCCTGACAACACAGAGACGCCAGTCCAACTAGATGAGGGGTCACAGCAACTGGGTATCTGGCACCCAGATGATGGTCATCAAGACGATGGCAACAAAGAGGAGCAGGGCACATCTACTGCAATAAAGGAAGAGTGGCATGACGCAAGGAGCGTGAACACTCAAAAATCGACACTGAGACGAGACGCTTTAGATGTTGAGGAAGCAGCACTGGGTGAAGAATCTACAGCGACAAGAGGAAGTCTCAGAGACTCTGAATCACTGGAAGAAAGTGAAACGGAGGACTTCTCATAGACAGTTGGCTTCTTTGAAGAGGCACTGGAGCAAGCGGACAGGGCAGAGCCCAGACGAGGGACACGAGCAAGGAATGTTCCCAATTTTTTTTGGAGAAATCAGGACCCATCTTGCTGTGACTGAGGGTAACTATCTGGAACCCAAAACAGTCTACGAAGCCAAGCAAGCTGACGAATGGGACCAGTGGTACCGTGCAATGAATGACGACCCAGTGGTCAAGTAGACAAATACAAAGCACGCTATGTGGCAAAAGGCTTCAAACAGCTGGAAGGACTGGACTACTTTGAGACTTTTGCGCCTACATGTAAGCCAGAGACATTCAGGATTCTACTTCAGCTATCAGCGAAGCAGGGCCATGTGATGCACCACTTTGATGTTGAGACTGCTTTCCTGCATTCACCGATCGAGGAAGAAGTGTATCTGGAACAGCCACAAGAGTTTGTAAAACGCGGATCAGATGGGGAGAAGTTAGTATGTCGACTAAATAAGTCAATTTATGATTTGAAACAGGCTGCTAACAACTGGTACAAAGAGCATGCAAACTTCCTACTGAGACAGGGGTTCACCAGAAGCAGGAACGATCACTGCTTGTTCGCAAGATCAGAGGCAGAGGATCACACCTTCATCTTGTTCTGGAATGACGACATCATAGTAGCATCAAGAAGTGTGACAGTGATCTTCGATGTCAAGAAGGCACTAGATGCAACATTTCACATGGAAGACAGAGGGAGACTACACTGGTTTCTGGGCCTTAGAATCAGACAAGAAGAGGCCAAAAATCACAGTCGACCAAGAACGCTACATAGAAACAATGCTTGAGCGGTTTCAAGTGGATCAATGCAAACCCTCAAGAACTGCAGCTGATTTGAATTTGAAACTTCAGACAGCACAGAACGAAGACGAAGAAGTGGACCAGAGGTTCTACAGAAGCTTGATTGGATCACTTCTTTATCTGGCCAAACAGACGAGGCCAGACATCATGTTCACAGTCAACATTCTGTCCAGGCACATGAACGCACCTACCAATCAACACTGGCTTTGCGAAAAACGACTTCTTCGATATCTTCAAGGTTCAAAAGGTTTAAAACTTACTTACACAAAAGAGGCTAGTTATGTTTTAGTGGGGGAAAGTGATGCAGACTGGTCTGGAGATGTGAGCGACAGAAAATCAACATAGGGCTATTACTTCAAGCTCAACGGACGTGGCGCAGCACTCAGCTGGGGTGTCAAGAAGCAGGCCACAGTTGCTCTTTTTTCATCAGAAGCAGAAGATCAGGGCATGGCAGCAGCAGTTCAAGAAGCGCTCTACCTGAAACAAATTCTAGAGGATTTTGGCATCCAACAGAAACGTCCAATAGCAATTGGTAAGGAAAACCAAAGCTGCTTGAGACTTTGCCAAAACCCAGTAATGCACAAGAGAAGCAAGCACATCGAGACAAAGTTTCACTTCATTCGGGACAAGACGGAGGATGGGACTATTATAATTCATTACGTTCCTACAGACAAAATGGCAGCGGACATCTTTACAAAGTCCTTACCCGTTCCGAAAGTGGAAACATTCAGAGCAGTTTTGATGGGAACAGACCCTACGCAATCAACTCAAGTCTGAGTGGGGGTGTTAGAATTTTGATTCAAGTTGAAGACTTAAACTTATTCTCACAGACAGTTGGCTTCTTTGAAGAGGCACTGGAGCAAGCGGACAGGGCAGAGCCCAGACGAGGGACACGAGCAAGGAATGTTCCCAATTTTTTTGGAGAAATCAGGACCCATCTTGTTGTGACTGAGGGTAACTATCTGGAACCCAAAACAGTCTGCGAAGCAAAGCCAGCTGACGAATGGGACCAGTGGTACCGTGCAATGAACGACGAGTTCAAGGCACTCCAAGACAACGAGACTTGAGACCTATTGAGACCGCCCACAAACAGGGACGTCAAACCGGGCAAGTGGGTCTACAAAGTGAAATTGCGACCCAGTGGTCAAGTCGACAAATACAAAGCACGCTATGTGGCAAAAGGCTTCAAACAGCTGGAAGGACTGGACTACTTTGAGACTTTTGCGCCTACATGTAAGCCAGAGACATTCAGGATTCTACTTCAGCTATCAGCGAAGCAGGGCCATGTGATGCACCAATTTGATGTCGAGACTGCTTTCCTGCACTCACCGATCGAGGAAGAAGTGTATCTGGAACAGCCACAAGAGTTTGTAAAACGCGGATCAGATGGGGAGAAGTTAGTATGTCGACTAAATAAGTCAATTTATGATTTGAAACAGGCTGCTAACAACTGGTACAAAGAGCATGCAAACTTCCTACTGAGACAGGGGTTCACCAGAAGCAGGAACGATCACTGCTTGTTCGCAAGATCAGAGGCAGAGGATCACACCTTCATCTTGTTCTGGAATGACGACATCATAGTAGCATCAAGAAGTGTGACAGTGATCTTCGATGTCCAGAAGGCACTAGATGCTACATTTCACATGGAAGACAGAGGGAGACTACACTGGTTTCTGGGCCTTAGAATCAGACAAGAAGAGGCCAAAAATCACAGTCGACCAAGAACGCTACATAGAAACAATGCTTGAGCGGTTTCAAGTGGATCAATGCAAACCCTCAAGAACTGCAGCTGATTTGAATTTGAAACTTCAGACAGCATAGAACGAAGACGAAGAAGTGGACCAGAGGTTCTACAGAAGCTTGATTGGATCACTTCTTTATCTGGCCAAACAGACGAGGCCAGACATCATGTTCACAGTCAACATTCTGTCCAGGCACATGAACGCACCTACCAATCAACACTGGCTTTGCGAAAAACGACTTCTGCGATATCTTCAAGGTTCAAAAGGTTTAAAACTTACTTACACAAAAGAGGCTAGTTATGTTTTAGTGGGGGAAAGTGATGCAAACTGGTCTGGAGATGTGAACGACAGAAAAACAAGATAGGGCTATTACTTCAAGCTCAACGGACGTGGCGCAGCACTCAGCTGGGGTGTCAAGAAGCAGGCCACAGTTGCTCTTTTTTCATCAGAAGCAGAATATCAGGGCATGGCAGCAGCAGTTCAAGAAGCGCTCTAGCTGAAACAAATTCTAGAGGATTTTGGCATCCAACAGAAACGTCCAATAGCAATTGGTAAGGAAAACCAAAGCTGCTTGAGACTTTGCCAAAACCCAGTAATGCACAAGAGAAGCAAGCACATCGAGACAAAGTTTCACTTCATTCGGGACAAGACGGAGGATGGGACTATTATAATTCATTACGTTCCTACAGACAAAATGGCAGCGGACACTTTTACAAAGTCCTTACCCGTTCCGAAAGTGGAAACATTCAGAGCAGTTTTGATGGCAACAGACTCTACGCAATCAACTGAAGTCTGAGTGGGGGTGTTAGAATTTTGATTCAAGTTGAAGACTTAAACTTATTCTCACAGACAGTTGGCTTCTTTGAAGAGGCACTGGAGCAAGCGGACAGGGCAGAGCCCAGACGAGGGACACGAGCAAGGAATGTTCCCAATTTTTTTGGAGAAATCAGGACCCATCTTGTTGTGACTGAGGGTAACTATCTGGAACCCAAAACAGTCTACGAAGCCAAGCAAGCTGACGAATGGGACCAGTGGTACCGTGCAATGAATGACGAGTTCAAGGCACTCCAAGACAACGAGACTTGAGACCTATTGAGACCACCCACAACCAGGGACGTCAAACCGGGCAAGTGGGTCTACAAAGTGAAATTGGGACCCATTGGTCAAGTCGACAAATACAAAGCACGCTATGTGGCAAAAGGCTTCAAACAGCTGGAAGGACTGGACTACTTTGAGACTTTTGCGCCTACATGTAAGCCAGAGACATTCAGGATTCTACTTCAGCTATCAGCGAAGCAGGGCCATGTGATGCACCAATTTGATGTCCAGACTGCTTTCCTGCACTCACCAATCGAGGAAGAAGTGTATCTGGAACAGCCACAAGAGTTTGTAAAACGCGGATCAGATGGGGAGAAGTTAGTATGTCGACTAAATAAGTCAATTTATGATTTGAAACAGGCTGCTAACAACTGGTACAAAGAGCATGCAAACTTCCTCCTGAGACAGGGGTTCACCAGAAGCAGGAACGATCACGGCTTGTTCGCAAGATCAGAGGCAGAGGATCACACCTTCATCTTGTTCTGGGTTGACGACATCATAGTAGCATCAAGAAGTATGACAGTGATCTTCGATGTCAAGAAGGCACTAGAGGCAACATTTCACATGGAAGGCAGAGGGAGACTACACTGGTTTCTGGGCATTAGAATCAGACAAGAAGAGGCCAAAAATTACAGTCGACCAAGAACGCTACATAGAAATAATGCTTGAGCGGTTTCAAGTGGATCAAGGCAAACCCTCAAGAACTCCAGCTGATTTGAATTTGAAACTTCAGACAGCACAAAACGGAGACGAAGAAATGGACCAGAGGTTCTACAGAAGCTTGATTGGATGACTTCTTTATCTGACCAAACAGACGAGGCCAGACATTATGTTCACAGTCAACATTCTGTCCAGGCACATGAACGCACCTACCAATCAACACTGGCTATGCGAAAAACGACTTCTGCGATATCTTCAAGGTTCAAAAGTTTTAAAACTTACTTACACAAAAGAGGCTGGTTATGATTTAGTGGGGGAAAGTGATGCAGACTGGTCTGGAGATGTGAACGACAGAAAATTAACAACGGGCTATTACTTCAAGCTCAACGGACGTGGCGCAGCACTCAGCTGCGGTGTCAAGAAGCAGGCCACAGTTGCTCTTTTTTCATCAGAAGCAGAATATCAGGGCATGGCAGCAGCAGTTCAAGAAGCACTCTACCTGAAACAAATTCTAGAGGATTTTGGCATCCAACAGACACGTCCAATAGCAATTGGAGAGGACAACCAAAGCTGCATGAGACTTTGCCAAAACCCAGTAATGCACAAGAGAAGCAAGCACATCGAGACAAAGTTTCACTTCATTCGGGACAAGACGGAGGATTGGACTATTATAATTCATTACTTTCCTACAGACAAAATGGCAGCGGACATCTTTACAAACTCCTTACCCGTTCCGAAAGTGGAAACATTGAGAGCAGTTTTGATGGGAACAGACTCTACGCAATCAGCTCAATTCTGAGTGGGGGTGTAAGAATTTTGATTCGAGTTTAAGACTTAAACTTATTTTTATTATTAGAAAGTATAACTTACCAAATTAATCTGACAGAGGTAAATTAATTCAAGTCACCAATACTGAAATAAATGAATCTTCTAGAAATGATGCCTTCAATACTCGGTTCAAACTGATGATTCTAGATAACTATAATTAGAGTTATATTAATTGATGTAAAATCTTCCCATATGTATTAAATGATTATGATACCTCCGGAAGTGTGAATGAATTCTTAGAAAAAGTGCAAATGCATTCCATTTATGGTTCCCTTTGCGACTGATTTGCAGAAGCAAACCATATTGGGTAACCCTTGCGACCCCCAATATACTTCATGGTGCTAAGATTAGTTTTGTATCTTGATTTTTTCACAGTGATAATGGGTATATAAACAGCTGATTTTTGAGTCTTTTTCTCAAAGTCAAATCACCATCTTGATCTAATAATCAGATCTCTCCTGTATATCTTTAAATTCTACTATAAAATATCATTCTTGTTATTCTCTCATGTGGAGAAATTTTTTCTACTTAGTTAAAAACGCTTTTCATTCCGCTTGCGAAAACCCATAACCCAACACAATTTTTCGGCCCACAGTTTCTCGGGTCGAGGTTTGGCGGTGAATTTTTGTAAGAAATGCGGTGAAAAAAATTTTCACCGCGTATTTCTTAAATCTTTTTGCGGTGAATTTTCACAGCGTATTTCTTGCGTCTTTTCGCAGTGAATCGCGGTGAATTATTTATTTTCACCGCGTTCGCAGTATTCCTACTAAATAGAGTCTTCCTTACACGGGTTCGAATCTCAAACCTACTGCATTCACTTCACCTTCTTATTCCACTGCGCCAATTTTCACTTAATTCTTTGATATTTCTTGTGAATTTAAATCGGATTCAGCAAACGATAGACAGCGAATTTGATGAATTTTTGTAGGAAATGCGGTGAAATATTTTTTTTTCACCGCATTTCTTATAGTAATTTGCCACAAAAGTCGATGCGGTGAATTTTTGGAAGAAATGCGGTGAATTTCGCGGTGAATTTTTTTGTAAGAAAAGCGTTGAATTGCGGTGAAATATTTTTTTTCACCGCAATCACCGTAATCACCGCATTTTTACAAAAATTCACCGCATCCAACGCATTTCTTACAAAAATTCACCTAAAAACCTCGACCCGGGTTGTCAAAAAAACAAGAAAAAAAATCGCAAATTTCAGGTTACACTGTAAAATAGTTGTCGCCTCCATCAAATATTGAGTCTGAAACATTACAACAGAAACAAGGAATATTTACAATAACCTAAAATGTAAAAGCACAGCTGTTATGCTTCCTCTCTTCATTTAAAACGATTCATCACATCTAACATTAATGTTTTAGCAGCCCAGACAGTCACAAATTTTTGCCCAAATGCTAGCATAGTTTATAATTAGACTTTTGAGCAGGTGTGCATCTAGCATCCTCAAGGAAAGAATATAATGAAAAAGGATACAAGAAAGCATCGAAAACTGGAAACTACAACATAACTGATAACTTAACACATTCGAGCTACGAGAAAAAACCCCCGAAACAATCATTTTCGCAAAAACAAACTTCGTTTTAGATGATTACCATCATAAAAAAACAATTAAAAAAAGCTAAATTTGTTTAATTGAAGTTCAAATTTGGCAAAAATGCTATATACCTCAAAACTACTTTGTTTTAACACAAGAAAGACCAGCGGGTTCTTTGTGTCTGCAATATTAGCAAAGAATGAATTAATAGTACAAGGCGTGAAAACAGTTTCATCGAAAAAAATAACTACAGCCAAGCATCTTGAAATGGCAATCACTGGAAATTTAGGAATAATCATTTTGATTTAAAAGTGCGTTTTTATTGAAAAATTTAAATTCAATCAATCAAAATCTTCGATCTGTTCAGCCCTTCTCCGTGTCTGAACTGATGGCCTCAAGACCTAAACAGAACATATAGTTTCAAATATCGGATTACAGTTGTTTTAAGCTATCAAAGATCGGTCACCAAACTTATAGAGTTTTCCAAAACAGAGATCAAAATAGTTTGTACTATACTCTTGATAATTTGGAAAACTTAGGATACTTCTACTATGTTTATGCAAAGTTTTGTCTGACAGTGGCTAATCAGCAGCAGTTATGAACTTCGAACGAAAAGAGAAGTGTTTCAGCTGAAACCACAGGTCAATCTCAAAACAATGACCAGAATTGCTGAGAAGTGAAACGTTCTTGTGCGCACTTTTCACAACATACATACAAATGAATCTGATTACAATCAGCAAAAGACGTCATGGAACGATTTCACAACACATTGGAACAAACCTACTTGATGATTTTGAGCTCTTTATTTGATCAGAAAATAATTTTTTTGGTGAAACGAAATAGGAAAATACGACGTCTGTTACCAACATCATGAAATGTTTTTTTCATCGAGAACTAATACTAATTCTCTAGAAAGTGAGAATAATAGATGGGTACAACATGTATGAATCATTCAGTTAAAATGAAACACTACAAAATAATCGATTTAACAAATGACCAGGCGTCAAAAAAATTATTACAAGTTAATCATATTAACAAAGCAGTATACAGTTTATAAATAATTAATCAATTTTTACTATAAAGTACAGTCTTGTCATATAAATGCTCTCCTCTTCAGCCCAGGATGAAATTCATTTAGCAATTAAGAATTTAAGACCTAGCGCATTTCTATCTTTAATCAGCTTGTTTACATTAGTCATGGGTAACTTTGATTTAATCGTTTCATCAATTGGACATACGTAGAACAGGTGTTTAAAAGTTTCAAACTCTTTTTCACAAGAGTAGCATAATGGGTGGGTTTTAATGTTGTTCAACCATTTTTTTTGTTTCTCCAGGTAAATGTTCAAAAATAGCAGATAGAGCACGTTTTTATCTAGCGGTGTCAACGTTTAAATTTTCTAAATGTTTTTGACAAATTTTGACGAAGGTGAGCAATGTATTTGAAGACTCCTGATCTATTGAGTCACAAAAGACTCAAATTCTTTCCTCAATTCTCTCATTAACCTCTGAGTGTGCTGATACAAAATGATAAAGTTTTGCACGCGACATGTTTTTAATGTTGATAGTCTTATTCAAATAATCTATACTGCAGCAGTCCTTTGTAATTGACCAGGCAGTATGGTACTCTCGATAGCAATTAGGGTCATTGCACTATTGAACAGAATTCTTTTTCAATTACCAACAGAATTATTTTGCAAAGAAATTTTTAGATGAAAATGCTGAAACCGATCAAGAAGAGTTCAGAACGTTTAAAGAATTGCTAATCGAATCAAAAATTGGACTTAAATTTAATACAAAATATATTTTTGTTTTTCCGGACCCCAAAAAGAAAAAAAGAAGAAAAACTCCTTTTTATTAAAGAGACTTTTATATTTTTATATGTCTCGAAATAGCAAGCACTACTAAAATTTCCCATGTTCCCTAAATATGGAAGGCATCGGACGCTAAAATGAATCCGCCAATTCTAAAAAACGAACTCAAACCAAGAAGACATCAATCGCACACCAATACTCTGCGAAACAGTTGATAACTGTAAACGGTGATCTCTAAGATAGAAACAAAATTATTAGTGAGACGCCGGTTGCATATGGATCTTAAACTTCACAAATGATAACCTAAGTTAGTTGGCACATGTCATAAATGAATTTTACCAGTGGTTCGATGATTTTCTTTTTTCCCCATGCAAACAGTTGAAGAAATTGCATCACCTGCAGATGACTTTACTTTGCATCTCCATGTGACCCCAGTCATATAATACAAACCAAATTTCAGCAATCGTTGGAACTTTTGAATTGTGTGAAAGAATAGAAATCGAAACAAATTGAAGCAGAAAATTTAGCTGCTATTAAAAATTCTTGAAAACTATGAAGAATATTAAATTTGCGGAAAGTGGCGGCTGAGCTTACTAACTCAATTACCAAATTGAATGGCGCTTCGAGGCCATTTCAAGCCTTAAAATCTAGAATAGCGTGACAAGCGAAATTTAATGCTATATTCTATTGAAGTCATAAGGATTTGTTCATTTTGTTCAACATTTATATTTAGCAACTATTATTAGTACGCAATCGTCATTCATGAAGTTAAACTATAATTCAAACTCGAACTACCTCAACAACCAGCAAAACAGTACTACGGCTTAACAGTATTGCATCAGATTCTTTGCGATTGGATTGCGAATCAACCTGTTATTGATACAGAATATTCGACAAAGTATCTACATGGTTAACAAACTTCCCATGACATCAAATTTACACTGAAAAAGTGACGTTATGGAAAAGTGTTCACATTCTGTCGACATTATTATCTACAACCAATCAACAGTTGAATTTGACATGTAAACCCACGTGACTAGCAGCATAAAAGGAGCTTGAAAAACTACCAAAAATCAGTTGAAATTTACAATTTTTGTTGTATTAAACTGACATACAGTGCGTATTGAAGCACACTTTCTTGAGCGGTAAATTACTTGTTATCGTGTTTTGTTTCTGTAGATCTTATTAGTAATTGTACAGTTATAACTTAACTTTGACTTGTGAAAAGAGAATTAACTTTGATATTCTCAAAACCTTCTTTTAGAGGAACGAAGTTCCTAAGTAAGAGAAACTTTGTGGAAAGCATAAAGTCAGTTTCTCTTACTGGCTTTAACGATGTCTACTCTAGTTCAATATTGGTGTAATTGAGGCATTGAGAAACAAAATTTGGTGATTAAATTAACTCAGTATATTCAAATCTGAGGTGAAAATTGTTGAGTATTTCTCGAAGATCCTTTAACCAACTCAGTTCATTTCTTTTTCGTTTGATTGCTTGTATGACAGTGTTGTGCACTGCAAAGTTTGCTGAAATTTGAATCATTACTTACAGAGTTATTCAACCTTGAAAATTTTACCTATGTATTAAGATTGGGTAAAAAATATAAGAAGTAGCCCGACCAACGCTGTTTACCCAGCGTTGTTTATTTTTACATCAGATAGTAGGCCTACCTAGGTTTCATCATCCTGTGAAATTTTATCTCACTAGCATTTGTGGTTAAGGAGATATTTTTGAAAACCCTCTGTTTTGAGACTAATTGGTTATTTGAAAATTTGGACTTTTGCATAATTGAAGCAAAGTCATTTGTTATTCAGCAAAGCTGAACAAGTAGTTATTTGAAACTATTGAATATCCAGTAATACAACGGCATTCTAGAGTATAGCAGATAATACAGTTCACAAAAGTTAACTGCAAAAACACAATATCCGGACAGATTTTGAACCGCTGAAACGAACTGGGCGGTGTAAAGTTTTCCGTGACTTTGATAGGAAAGCAGCCGTTACATTTGGTCCGCCGACCCGGACAGTGGAAGGCAAACTGCTGTCCAACCTGATGAAGAGAGTGCCGAAGGCACCCCCCAAAGAAAATCTAACAAATCAACAGCGCAACGCCAGTGAGGCAGAGCGAAAGTTGCGAGTGCAATTCACAAAACACGTTGAAGAATTGACCTCGTTTAAACGGAACAAGCAAAGCAAAAAGCAACCAGGCAATCCTAACACAATCAGCGGAGAGGAGCTTCAATCAACAGCTCAAAGGTACGACAAGAAGTTCCAAGATTTATTGGAAGAATTCAACACCAAAACAGGGATTGGCTACAAAACAATTGAAGATTCAGATCGACCCAACAAACTAAAGGTCCTCTACCAACAGACTGTTCACGTTCTAGAGGAAGAAATACCCAAGCAACTGCAGCGTCGAAACAAGCTTGTGCCTTTTCAAGCTAATTTCGTTGATGAGCATCTGAAAGAAGCAAGGAAGCGCAAAACAAGTTTGGACTATCATTGGCTTTCATATATAAGCAAAGGCATGCAACCAGCAATGAATGCAGAGCAAAGCAACGCAACCCAAGCAGTGAACGACAGCGAGAGCAATAACAACTACCCAACGGACAGCCCAGTTGCTCAAACAGTGCAAATTGAAGCAACAGCAAGTGGCCAAGAGACAGAGAATGCTTCGGAAACATCTTCAGCAAAGCAAAGGCGCGAGGAAAGGATGAAGAATTTCAATATCGAATTCGAAACCAAGATGCGATTGGAACAAGCACGGTTCGAGCGAAGGAGGCTAGAGCTGGAAATGCAAATGAAGGAAATGGAAACCAAGCACTCATTACTGGAGGAAGAGCGTGAGCTAGAGCGCAAAGTGAAGAGAACAGCATTAGAGAACGATGATGGTTGTTCCCAATAAACTGGTGCTCGAGACAAATCACCCTTCAACTGGACTCCCCAAAGGAGAGAGATGTCTCAGACTGGGCCAGCAGAATCGACAACCTTCTAACACCAGAACGATCAACAGCTCGCTTCGAAGTAACCCCTGAAGTGAACAAGCATAGTCACTTCTCACGATATCGCAGTTCACGAGACCGATCCTCAAGTGTTGAAGACCGAGATGTTTCCCCCAAAGCTGGTCTTTTACGATACAACACTGGCTATTCAGGTAGTAGTAGCCTACCATAGCT
Source organism: Convolutriloba macropyga (assembly GCF_964194025.1). Lineage (NCBI taxonomy): Eukaryota > Metazoa > Xenacoelomorpha > Acoela > Convolutidae > Convolutriloba > Convolutriloba macropyga. The sequence goes on from NW_027451766.1 coordinate 20,432, forward strand.
GAAGTTGAACAACTTCGACGGAAACCCTCTCGAATGGTCGGAGTGGTCTAGTATGTTCATGGCTACAGTGGATCATCGACCAATACCAGACTCAGAGAAGATGAGCCATCTGAAGACCCTACTGACAGGCAAGGCAAGGTCAGCAATCTCTGGAATGGGCTATTCTGGACAGTTCTATGGTGCTGCATGGAGTATTCTGGAGAGGAAATTTGAAAGGCCTCGTGTGATCATTGATGCACAACTGGAGAGTCTCCGCAAAGGAAGTCAGGTGAAGTCCCACGACTCAACAGTTCTGATCAGTTTCTCAGTTATTGTTTCGAACTTTGTGAATGTGCTCAAAGAGTAAAAGCAGATTGGTGATCTGCAATCAAGCTCGACAATGTACATGGCAGTAGATAAACTACCCAAGTTCTCAAAGAGAAGTGGTGGTTCTATGTTGATGATAAAGTTGAAGACTGGCCTGATCTGATTATGTTTGAAAAATGGCTATCAAAGATAGCATTCGTGCACGAAGGGTTTTCAGTTTTCATGGGAGAGCGAAGAGAAGAAGACCGAAGAAGCACAAATGAAGACAAACGGTTCTCGAAAACATCGAACTTCAGTGCAAGTTCGAATGTGAAAGAAACGAAGCAAACGCAAAGTGATCACTGTCCATTAGCTGATGGCACTCATACAATATGGAGTTGTCCACTGTTCAGGAATATGAGTGTGAATGATCGGTACGCAGCAGTGAGGAAGCAACGCTTATGTTACAGATGTCTAGGCGAAGGACATGCAATCAACAATTGTAAAGTCAATGCGTACGGCATCAATGGATGCACCAAGAAGCAAAACCGATTGCTACACTCAGAAAACCAAATGGACGAGGGCAATCACACAGTCAACGTAAGCGCAGCAATAATCAACCAGAGTAACGAAGTTACAAGTTTTCTTCAGATAGTTCCTGTCTCAATACAGAGCGGTGGTAACAGGCTGAACACATATGCTTTCCTCGATAGTGGATCAACGGTTTCATTCATCGATCAAAGTGTGCATGAGAAGTTAAGAGCCCAAGGCACCGTTGTGACGCTCAACATGGCTGGCATACACGGAACGAAGGATCTGAAGACCGAAAAGGTTCCTCACAAAGTAAAGGGACTATATTCAAAGGTGCGTTCAATCGAAGCGTTTGCACACCCGTCAATCGCCTTGGGAAACACAAACTTCAACTACAACAAGCTGATGCAAAGTTTCAACCACTTGAGTGTTTTACCAAACAAAAGCTTCAACTTGATGGAAGTATCCTTGATGCTTATGAGCTACAACGCCCATTTGACTACAAGATAGGAAAACGAAGTGAACCTTTCGCCGTTTTAACAGAACTAGGATGGGCAGTCAGTGGACCCATGACGGGCAAAAGAAGACAAAATGTTTATCATTTCGCCTGCACAGAGGATGTGAAAGTGGCTGAGAATATCCAATCCTGGTGGGACATAGAAACCTATGCTTCCAAAATCAACGTCGTCAGTCAGTCAAAGAAGGAGCTTGAGGAACAGAAGATACTACAGAGTACGACAAAGTTCACAGGCGAGCGGTACGAAGTGGGAACGCTGTGGAGTGAACCAGAGCCAAACCTACCGAACAACTACAGCTCAGCCTTGGGTCAGCTTCACTCACTGGAGCGAAGATTCCAAATGGAGCCAAACCTGAAGAGTTTGTATCAACAGTCAATAGATACAGATGTAGAAAAGGGATTCGTTAAGATATTGAACGGGTCCAAAGCGAAAGGCACCTTTGGGAAGGAATGGTATTTGCCACGCCATCCAGTGCTAAAATAGCCCTAACAACTGACATCGAATCGATGTTTCTACAAGTGCAAGTTCCCGAACATGATAGAAGTTGCTTGAGGTTCTTATGGCGTCCAAGAACAGATGAACCTGTTCAGATATTATCAGCGTCACGTATTTGGAGCTAAGAGTTCTCCAACTTGTGCAAACTATGCTCTCAAGCGAGTGGGACTGGATAACGAAAAGGTGTACCCAATTGCAGCAAAGGCAATACAAAACAACTTCTACATGGACGATTTCATCAAATCAATAGAAACCGCTGAAGAAGCAATTGAAGTCTTCAATCAACTATAACCTCTTCTCTCACGACATGGATTTGAACTGAAGAAGTGGATAAGCAACGACGACGCAGTTACCGAAGCAATCCCAGAAGACTTGAAGTCAATCAGCAACACGAAGCAAGTCGAAGTGGGACCCAGTACGGAGGGATCCTCAGTGCTAGTACTACAATGGACCGTTACTGACGATGGCCTTCAAGTGTGTAGAGGTACCAACAAGGAAGTGCAAACCCCTATAACCCAGAGGAAGATTCTGTCACTGGTATCTTCAGTATTCGACCCGATCGGATTGTTTGCTCCGTTCAGTGTTCATATGAGACAACTTCTGAAAGGCATCTGGACTAAGAATGGACAACATTGGGACAACGCAGTGGAGCCTAGTGAACAAGAAGAATTCCTGAGATGGAAGAGAATACTTCCAATAGTGGCTGAAACCAGCATCGATAGAAGGTACTTCATCAAAGAGAGGGATAAAATTTAACTTCATGTGTTTGCTGACGCATCTGAAGATACGATGTGTGCATTGGCCTATCTACGTTCACAACCAAAAGAATACTCAGCTGACTTAACATTTGTTATTGGAAAGTACAGAGTGGCACCGATGAGGCATCTTTCAATACCGCGATTGGAGTTGCAAGCGGCAGTCATGGCAGTGAGGTTGAAAGAACAGATTGTCAAGGAACATGAAATCAAGATAAATAGTTGCAGTTTTTGATCAGTTTCAACTACGGTATTGCAGTGGATACACAGTTCCCATCGTTAGCAACAAGTGTTTAGGGCCAATCGAGTGGCTGAGGTACTAGATACAACTGATGTTTCACAGTGGAAGCATGTCAGCGGTATCAAGAACCCAGCGGACATTGGCACCAGAGCAATCAACATTGAAGAACTCAAGAGAAGTGAGTGGCTCACTGGGCCGGCCTGGTTAAAACGACCAGAAAGTGAATGGCCGGAGCAGGTGAATCTAATCTTTGCATCAGATGAAGAGAATATACCCTCATCAGTATTCATGATACAGGCTGAAGAGAAGAAAGCTGTTATCCAGTGGGAACGATTCAGTAACTTCAACAGACTAGTAATGACAGTGGCAAACGTACGGCGAGCATTTAGCAAATACAAATCAGCAACACTCATAGTCAGCATTGAAGAAAGAGAAAAGGCAAAAGCAACGATCTTCAAGTTACTACAACAAGAACAGTTTGGTGAAGAGTTGAAATCATTCAAAGCTGAAAACGATATTCCAAAAGGCAGCAAAATCCTACAATTCTCCCCTTTCTTAGATGAAGAAGGACTTATTCGAGCGAAAGGCAGAATAGGCAAAAGTCATTGGACTTTAATGCAAAGCATCCAATTTCGCTACATTGGAAACATCACGCGGTTGAATTTTTCTTGCGAAACAAGCACAATGACAATCAACACGAAGGCACTGAGCATGTGAGAAACATTGTTCAGCAGAAGATGTGGATACTAGGCATACGAAACGCCTTAAGGTCAATCAAGACAAGTTTGTTACCTGCAGAAAAGGCAGAGCACAAACGATAGCACCAGTAATGGCCGATCTACCCGAAGAGCGGTTAGATGCTTCAACAGCTTTTACAAACGTTGGAATTGACTACTTTGGCCCTTTCATTGTGAAGATTGGGCTGAGAAATGAAAAGCGATGGTGTTGTCTCTTTACATGTCTAACTATGAGAGCGGTGCATATAGAAGTGTTGCCTAAATTGGACACTGATAGTTGTCTCAATGCAATAATGTGGTTTATTTCTCGAAAAGGCAAACCAAATACGATCATCAACAACAACGGGACAAATTTTGTTGGAGCTGAAAAAAAATTTTCAGAGTACGATGCGGCATGGAACAAAGAAGGGATCAAAAAACATCTAATTCAACGAGGAATCAGATGGAAGTTCAACCCACCCGCAGCACCCCACTTTGGAGGAGTATGGGAACGGTTGGTGAGAAGTTGCAAGAAAGCAATGTATGCAGTATTGGGGAACAGAGCAGTCACTGAGCACGTTCTTTGATTGAACAACGATATGTATTGTTGAGCAGACATTAAACGCAAGACCTTTGACTCATGTCAGTTCAGATGTGAATGACTCAGAAGCATTGACCCCCAATCACTTCTTGCGTGGCAACAGGAACGTTTGCTTACCCTACCTACCATGCGCGGAGGAATTTGTTGATAAACGAAAGCTCTTTCGACAAACTCAAGCCTATGCGAATCTCATATGGGACAAGTTACGGAAAGAATATCTGCCAACTCTGAATAATCGGCAAAAATGGCGATCTACGGCGAATGAAACCCTTAAAGAAGGCAATCTCGTTTGGTTGATCGAAAACAGCGATAAGCGTGGATATTACAATCTAGGTCGAGTTACGGAGATCATCGATGGGTCGGACGGTGTGATTCGATCAGCGATAGTTGAAACGAACGACGGAGGGTACAAGAGACCAGTAGTGAATCTCGCCTCAGTACTAACTGGAAAAGATGTTTTCGCGATGAAAAACAGGGCCGGCGATGTGGCGGCTGAGCTTACTAACTCAATTACCAAATTGAATGGCGCTTCAAGGCCATTTCAAGCCTTAAAAGCTAGAATATCGTGACAAGCGAAATGTAATGCTACATTCTATTGAAGTCATACGGATTTGTTCATTTTGTTCAACATTTATATTTAGCAACTATTATTAGTACACAATCGTCATTCATGAAGTTAAACTATAACTCAAACTCGAACTACCTCATCCAGCAGCAAAACAATACTACGACTTAACAGTATTGCATCAGATTCTTTGCGATTGGATTGCGAATCAACCTGTTATTGATACAGAATATTCGACAAAATTTCTACACGGTTAACAAACTTCCCATGACATCAAATTTACACTGAAAAAGTGACGTTATGGAAAAGTGTTTACATTCTGTCGACATTATTATCTACAACCAATCAACAGTTGAATTTGACATGTAAACCCACGTGACTAGCAGCATAAAAGGAGCTTGAAAGACTACCAAAAATCAGTTGAAATTTACAATTTTGGATATATTAAACTGACATACAGTGCAAATTGAAGCACACTTTCTTGAGCGGTAAGTTACTTGATATTGTGTCTTGTTTCTGTAGATCATATTAGTGATTGTACAGTTATAACTTAACTTTGACTTGTGAAAAGAGAATTAACTTTGATATTCTCAAAACATTCTTTCTGAGGAACGAAGTTCTTAAGTAAGAGAAACTTTGTTGAAAGCATAAAGTCAGTTTCTCTTACTGGCTTTAACGAAGCCTACTCTAGTTCAACATTGGTGTTATTGAGGCCAATTGAGAAACAAAAGTCGGTGATTAAATTAACTCAGTATATTCAAATCTGAGGTGAAAATTGTTGAGTTATTTCTCGAAGATCATTTAACCAATTCAGTTGATTTCTTTTTCGTTTGATTGCTGGTATGACAGTGTTGTGCACTGACAAATTTGCTGAAATTTGAATCGTTTTTTACAGAGTTATTCAACATTGAAAATTTTACCTATGTATTAAGATTGGGTATAAATTATAAGAAGTAGCCCGACCAACGCAGTTTACCCAGCGTTGTTTATTTTTACATCAGATAGTAGGCCTACCTAGCTTTCATCATCCTGTGAAATTTTATCTCACTAGCATTTGTGGTTAAGGAGATATTATTGAAAACCCTCTGTTTTGAGACTAATTGGTTATTTGAAAATTTGGACTTTTGCATAATTGAAGCAAAGTCATTTGTTATTCAGCAAAGCTGAACAAGTAGTTATTTGAAATTATTGAATATCCAGTAATGCAACGGCATTCTAGAGTATAGCGGATAATACAGTTCACAAAAGTTAAGTGCAGAAACACAATATCCGGACAGATTTGAAACCGCTGAAACGAACTGGGCGGTGTAAAGTTTTCCTTGATTTTGATAGGAAAGCAGCCGTTACACGGAAGTAGAAATACCGCGGCGGCTGGATTACAATGAACACTGTAACGATATCGTGGCAAGAGCTAACAAATTGATGTTTCAGTTGGTGTGGTTATGTAGCTTGGAAATTGAGCAAGCGCGACTAATTTTGCTGTCAAAGTCTTTCATTAAGCCGTTGTTTTCAAATGCAAACGCCTATATCCAAATCAACCAAAACAGAGCCGTCAGACTGTGATTGAGAAAACACTGATGAATTAATAATATGCAAAACTGCAATAAAAACTCAATTTTTCTAGCGAAAATAACTTTGATCTGATCAGCAGAGGAATACATCAATCCCTCACAAAAACAACAAATGAAAGTCATCATAAAACTCCTTGAAAAGAAAGGAAGGCAACGTCCAAAAGACACAAGTAAAAGCAAGCTAGACTTGTTAACTGAATGATTAATAGACAAAAACGCTCCAAGTTTTCTTGCAGCAGAGAGAAATTTGATTGCAATGAAATCGGACTAAGAATCAATGATTTCAGAGCTTGAGAGTGAAAAAAAGGAATTTCACTCTGAGAACTCTGGTCAATAGTTGTCAAGTAATATAGGTAACCTGCTTTGTCAACAGCAAACTGAGAAATATTGGTCGCTTACCGTGAACGCAGTGCACTTTGTCTCAAGTCAGAACTTACTGCGGATGTTTGGTGCCCGAACTCAGCGAAGCATTTGTTCGAGTAAACAAACTCAGTTCAATTATATGTATTTTTTAAAATTTTTCTTCTCACTCAGAAGCATTTTGGATGCTTACCCCCGTACGGGCAACAAAATGCCACTTACTATAACAACCTAAGCATACAAGAGGTTGCCCCTGGCGAAAATATCAAGATTAAACCATTAAAAACACCTCGCCGGTGATTTTACTGCTCGAAATACCTGAGATAACGTACAATTTAAACAAAACTACTCAAAGTGAAAAAATACTGCTCAAAACAATCCTAAACTGCTTCTTCTTTGAGTAATAAACTCAATTGTTGACTGCTGTACTTTGAGTTCATTAATAAAAATCATTTTTGTGGCAATTGATAGTTTGGTATCTATAC
>NW_027451767.1:0-26344 GCF_964194025.1 Convolutriloba macropyga
ACCTGAAAATGTCAGCATATACTTAAACCTTTTATAAAAGTGCAAGGAGGCAACAAACACCCTTAGCACTCAAATCTAATCGACCTGAATATCTTAGCATATACTTAAACCTTCCTATAAAAGTGCAAGGAGGCAACAAACCCCCATAGCACTCAAATCGAAATCAATCTGAATATGTTAGCATATACTTAAACCTTTTATAAAAGTGCAAGGAGGAAACAAACCCCCTTAGCACTCAAATCTAATCAATCAGAACATGTTGAAATAAATTTAATATTTTTTAATAAAAGTACAAGGAGGCAACAAACCCCCTTAGCACTCCAATCTAAACAACCTGAATATGTTAGCATATACATATTCTTTTATATAAGTGCAAGGAGGCAACAAACCCCTCAGCACTCATATCTAATCAACCTGAATAAATCAGCATATACATAAACCTTTTATAAAAGTGCAAGGAGGCAACAAAACCCTTAAAGTACCGTCGAAACAAAGTTAAAACGCAGATTGTTAATGGCTTGTGTTAACATTCAATACATTAGTGCAAGGAGGATCAAACTAGTTTAAAAAAAATAAGGGTCGAAAATGTTGCTTAATTCACCAATTTATTCGACAACAAATGTAAACTCTAAATGATTCATATCGTAATGTAATTGAATGAACATAGCTGGCAAATTGCCATAAAATACCCGCAATAGCTTCATAAATCTGTAGTCTCAAAAAGAAGGTAAAAAGGCAGACCAAAAAAAGAAATTTACTCTTTTAAATTTTGAATGTTAATTTTTCAATAGGAATCTGTATAACTTACTGCCGTTTCTATTGGCTGCTCTCAAATAACCTTCCATTAGAGGGACAAGCACTTGTGACGAAACAAATAAAAAAACCAAGAGAAGGCCAATAATAGCCTCAGCTATTGCTTCGCGGCTATTAAAAAAACAACAAACACAGCCGGCAGAGGGTATTGTAAGTGATGGAGTATAATGAAATACGAGGTAGCAAAAACAAACCGACAAATGTCGGAAGAATTGCTCTTGAACGACAGGTGAGGCAAATTGACTCATTTCCTTTAGTATAGATCAATTTTTCCGTATGGGTGAAAAATAATGAGCGAAAGCATCAAAAAGTCACTTGAAAATTCCAAAAAGAAAAGCGCAAAATTGTTAAGCGAAAGATTTGCATTAAAAAAAGGAAAAGGCACACGTTTAAAATAATTTCTATGAAATTCGTTCAAGAGCAATTAAACACGCTATTTTTCAGGTGGTACCAACACTTCGGAGTAATTGTCAAGAAAACCCACATAGAACTTTGCCCTAGAAAGCATTGTGAGGTCGAGATGAAATGTGATCGATACAATCAGATAACCGTAAATATCACATGGCAAAGTTTTGCTACAACTACTAGAGACGGTATCAAAAGGCACACATTATTGGCAGAACAAAAGGCACACAAAATTGGCACAATTCTGTTCTTACAAAATACAAACTAATTTTTCAACTCAAATTTGCTCCAAATTTCAATCAATATTCGGCAACAGTTTTTTACATCATTTGTCTCCTACGTCATTGCACGGGGAAACATAGGGCAATTAAATGAAAAACAACTGTAATTTACTAAAGTAAAGCAACTGTAAATTAGTAAAACCGATAAACTCATCAAAATTAAGCCAGAAAGTCGGGATGACTTATTGGAATGATAACCGTAAATATCACATGGCAAAATTTGGAACCGGATATGACTAGATATCACACATATGACTAGATATGATTAGATATCTTGACTTATTGGATATGATTTATTAGATTTATATAATCAGATATGATTTATTAGGGTATCGTGGAAACTTGATATCACACATATGTATGACTAGATATCACACATATGAATGTATTAAATTATGTTACATTGTTAAGTTGTCCTGTTTCCAAATTGACGTCATGTTTGAGAGTAAGTTTAAAAATCAGAAACAAAAGCAAACATCAAAGCCATGAGTTTACACACAGTTAAAAACAAACAACATCATCACCAAAGTGCGCTTTGCGGAGCTTTTTCATTGCACATGCGTAGTTTCTTCTGCCTTTAAGAGTCAAATGGACTCCGTCATCCATGAAACTTCTCCGCTTGAACACTTGCCTGTTCAGGCTGAAAGATGGAATGTCCGAATTCTCAAGCAAATTATTGAAACTCTTGATGTGATCATGCGTGTCTTTCAGCCTCCTGAGCACTGTACATAACACCACTTGCGGCTTATATTCAAGCTTTAAAATCGCCTCACGCAAGGACTTTAACTGATCTAATACATCTTCCGATGACTCGCCAGGCTTACCATAATGCGACAGGTTGTTTCCACCAACTGCAATTACAATCTTTGGGTAGGACTTCAACGTTGGAATAAATGAATAAAAGTCACTAACAATTCCACCCCCGCGAGAAAAGGTTGACACTCCGTTCATACAAACATTATCAACTATGGAGTCCCCAACCAAAGCTGTGTCCACAGGAAACTCATTAACAAAATTATTGTACAGGATTTCTGACGTCCGAGCATTGCTGGTTCCAGTCTTGATAATTCGCCCTTGTGCTTGGTAGCTGGAAAACTTCTCTTTGAAGTTCTTCTTAGGCTGTGCACTGATATCATTGGAATAAGGCTCTCCCACACGTTTAGGATTCATGCTTTGATCAGAAAGAATAAAGAATGGGTACTGACATATATCCTATCGAAACCGCCTCGATTAGAGCTTTTCAACGATATAACTTTCATATATGGCCATAAAGCCCCCCCCCCACCCGGCAACAGACCTTTCCTTTTCCCATCCTTTCATCACTCCTTTCATCACTACTTTCATCACTCCTTTCCTTCACTCCTTTCATCACTCCTTTCCTTCACTCCATTCCTTCACTCCTTTATAATTATGGATATCACTTCTATACTGAATTCGGATCCAGCACTCTCTATTTCATTCTCGCGGGACCTTTTGAAACATTCTATTTGGTTTCACATTCAAAGTTATACATGCTTACCCCCGGGAAGTGGGAGGCAGTGAGTGAGCCTCTTGACGACAGGGCACCTGCATAAGCATGTCACGTGACCGGACGGAGGCGGTAATCGAAAGTTTCACTTCGTCATCTAGGTTAGCCGCTATAATTATGAAGTAAAATAAAATTAGGTAATTCGAGAAGCTCTCTCGATGGGGGATACAGCGCGATTATTGGAACACGATAAAACTTTAAAAAAAGAATTGCAGATTGGTTGGGGGTGGGGGGGGGGTTGGGGGGGGGGGGGGGGGGTGGGAGATATGGAGGTGGGGACCGAGGTTTGCGTCCGAAAAAGGCTTATATCTCGAAAACTACTGAACCAAATTTAAAAAATGAATATGTTTTGGAATCAGCATGAACTGGGGCATCAACCTGGCGTTAAAAAAGTTAAAAACTTAAAGGAATCAAAACTCGAAATTTGAGATTTTGGCTGGAATTGGCTTATTTTCAACAAAATTTGGAAAATCAAAAAATTAGGCAATGAAATAAAACCGAAACTTTTCAACCCTTCTATATTCGTAAAGAAGATTAAATGGGCAAGAAAATGATATAATATACTTTCAAATACGATGTGTAACAAAAAAGTTATTAAACTGAACAACTTTGAAAATTCGAAAATTTTTCGAAAATCGACCCTGATTTCGGTCTGTACATTGCTCTCGCATTCTCTTGTTTGGCAACCTTTTAAAAAGATAATTATATGGTTGTTGGAAGCGTAAATTCTAGTTTATTTTGCTACCAAAAACATGTATATTTGCCCCTAAAATTTGAGAGAATTTAGTCCAATTTCGACAAAAATGACTAATTTTTGCCCACAAATGGACAGTCTTCTTAAAATTTCGGATAGAAATAAAGAATTTCAAAAAGGGTTCTGAATAGTTTCAGAAAGTACAATATCACGGCAACAAAATAAGCTATCATACACTTTCTGACTCTTCTTTTTCAAAAAGTTATTAGCAGGCACTTTTCATGAAGATCGTTATTTTCTTCATCCAATTCGACAGTTCTTTGGATATTTCGTATACAAAAAAGCAAATTGGTTTTTTCCTACAACAATTCAAAAACACCATTATTACGGCAACCAAATGGGCTAATGCAGACTTCCTAACTTGTCTTCTTCAAAAAGTTATTAGCAGACACTTTTCATGAAGTTTGTTGTTTTCTTCAACCAAATCTTTGAAAATTTTGTGAGAGTTCTTTGAACAAATCAGCATTTTGGCTTTTTCTATTCACAAATTCAATAAAACTACAGTATCAGAGCAACAAAAGAAGCTGCTATAGACTTTCTAACTCGTCTTCTTCAAAAAGTTATTAACAAACATTTTTCATGAAGTTCGACATTTCTTCACTCTCTTGGAGAATCCGAATCCTTAAAAAATTTGTATGTAATCGAACAATTGGCATTTATTTCTACATAAACTTAAAAGGTGCATTATCACGGCAACAAAATGGTCTATAATAGACTTTCTAATTTGTCGTCTTCAAAAAGTTAGTAACAAACGTTTTCAATGAAGATCGACTTTTTCTTCACTCTTTTGTAGAAATCTCTGAAAAATTTGCATAAAATCCAACTATTGGCATTTATTTCTACACTAACTTAAAAGGTACATTATCACGGCAACAAAATTGGCTATCATAGACTTTCTAGCTCGTCTTCTTCAAAAAGTTATTAACAAATTTTTTTCATGAAGTTCGACTTTTTCTAGACTCTCTCACCTGGAAAAGTCTCTAAAAAATTTGTATAAAATCCAGCACTTGGCATTTATTTCTACACAAACCTAAAAAGTACTTTATCATGGCAACAAAAGCGGCTATCATAGATTTTCTAACTCGTCTTCTTCAAAAAGTTATTGACAAACATTCTTTATGAAGTTCGACTTTTTCTTCACTCTCTTGGAAAATTCTCTTAAAAATTTGAATAAAAATCCACCAATTTAAAAAGTAAAATATCACGGCAAAAAAATGGGCTATCTTAGACTTTCTAATTCGTCTTCTTCAAAAAGTTATTGACAAACGTTCTTCATGAAGTTCGACTTTTTCTTCACTCTCTTGAAAAATTCTCTAAAAAATTTGTGTAAAATTCAGCAATTGGCATTTATTTCTACACAAACCTAAAAAGTACTTTATCATGGCAACAAAAGGGGCTATCATAGATTTTCTAACTCGTCTTCTTCATAAAGTTATTGATAAACGTTCTTTATGAAGTTCGACTTTTTCTTCACTCTCTTGGAAAATTCTCTTAAAAATTTGAATGAAATCCAACAATAGGCATTAATTTCTTCACAAATTTAAAACGTTAAATATCACGGCAACGAAATGGGCTATCATAGACTTTCTAACTCGTCTTCTTCAAAAAGTTATTGACAAACGTTCTTCATGAAGTTCGACTTTTTCTTCACTCTCTTGGAAAATTCTCTGAAAAAATTGTGTAAAATCCAGCAATTGGCATTTATTTCTACACAAACCTAAAAATTACTTTATCACGGCAACAAAATGGGCTATCATAGATTTTCTAACTCGTCTTCTTCAAAAAGTTATGAACAAACGTTCTTCATGAAGTTCGACTTTTTCTTCACGCTCTTGGAAAGTTTTCTGAAAAATTTGTATAAAATCCAGCAATTGGCATTTATTTCTACACAAACCTAAAAATTACTTTATCACGGCAACAAAATGGGCTATCATAGATTTTCTAACTCGTCTTCTTCAAAAAGTTATGAACAAACGTTCTTCATGAAGTTCGACTTTTTCTTCACGCTCTTGGAAAGTTCTCTGAAAAATTTGTATAAAATCCAGCAATTGGCATTTATTTCTACACAAACCTAAAAATTACTTTATCACGGCAACAAAAGCGCTATTATAGACTTTCTAACTTGTCTTCTTCAAAAAGTTATGAACAAACGTTCTTCATGAAGTTCGACTTTTTCTTCACTCTCTTGGAAAATTCTCTGAAAAATTTGTATAAAGTCCAGCAATTGGCATTTATTTCTACACAAACCTAAAAATTACTTTATCACGGCAACAAAATGGGCTATCATAGATTTTGTAACTCGTCTTCTTCAAAAAGTTATGAACAAACGTTCTTCATGAAGTTCGACTTTTTCTTCACGCTATTGGAAAGTTCTCTGAAAAATTTGTATAAAATCCAGCAATTGGCATTTATTTCTACACAAATGTAAAAATTACTTTATCACGGCAACAAAACAGCTATCAAAGATTTTCTAACTCGCCTTCTTCAAAAAGTTATGAACAAACGTTCTTCATGAAGTTCGACTTTTTCTTCACGCTCTTGGAAAGTTTTCTGAAAAATTTGTATAAAATCCAGCAATTGGCATTTATTTCTACACAAAGCTAAAAATTACTTTATCACGGCAACAAAATGGGCTATCATAGACTTTCTAACTCGTCTTCTTCAAAAAGTTATGAACAAACGTTCTTCATGAAGTTCGACTTTTTCTTCACGCTATTGGAAAGTTCTCTGAAAAATTTGTATAAAATCCAGCAATTGGCATTTATTTCTACACAAACCTAAAAATTACTTTATCACGGCAACAAAACGGCTATCAAAGATTTTCTAACTCGTCTTCTTCAAAAAGTTATGAACAAACGTTCTTCATGAAGTTCGACTTTTTCTTCACGCTCTTGGAAAGTTTTCTGAAAAATTTGTATAAAATCCAGCAATTGGCATTTATTTCTACACAAACCTAAAAATTACTTTATCACGGCAACAAAATGGGCTATCATAGACTTTCTAACTCGTCTTCTTCAAAAAGTTATGAACAAACGTTCTTCATGCAGTTCGACTTTTTCTTCACGCTCTTGGAAAGTTCTCTGAAAAATTTGTATAAAATCCAGCAATTGGCATTTATTTCTACACAAACCTAAAAATTACTTTATCACGGCACCAAAATGGGCTATCATAGATTTTGTAACTCGTCTTCTTCAAAAAGTTATGAACAAACGTTCTTCATGAAGTTCAACTTTTTCTTCACGCTATTGGAAAGTTCTCTGAAAAATTTGTATAAAATCCAGCAATTGGCATTTATTTCTACACAAATGTAAAAATTACTTTATCACGGCAACAAAACGGCTATCAAAGATTTTCTAACTCGTCTTCTTCAAAAAGTTATGAACAAACGTTCTTCATGAAGTTCGACTTTTTCTTCACGCTCTTGGAAAGTTTTCTGAAAAATTTGTATAAAATCCAGCAATTGGCATTTATTTCTACACAAACCTAAAAATTACTTTATCACGGCAACAAAATGGGCTATCATAGACTTTCTAACTCGTCTTCTTCAAAAAGTTATGAACAAACGTTCTTCATGAAGTTCGACTTTTTCTTCACGCTCTTGGAAAGTTCTCTGAAAAATTTGTATAAAATCCAGCAATTGGCATTTTTTTCTACACAAACCTAAAAATTACTTTATCACGGCAACAAAATGGGCTATCATAGATTTTCTAACTCGTCTTCTTCAAAAAGTTATGAACAAACGTTCTTCATGAAGTTCGACTTTTTCTTCACGCTCTTGGAAAGTTCTCTGAAAAATTTGTATAAAATCCAGCAATTGGCATTTATTTCTACACAAACCTAAAAATTACTTTATCACGGCAACAAAATGGGCTATCATAGACTTTCTAACTCGTCTTCTTCAAAAAGTTATGAACAAACGTTCTTCATGAAGTTCGACTTTTTCTTCACGCTCTTGGAAAGTTCTCTGAAAAATTTGTATAAAATCCAGCAATTGGCATTTATTTCTACACAAACCTAAAAATTACTTTATCACGGCAACAAAATGGGCTATCATAGATTTTCTAACTCGTCTTCTTCAAAAAGTTATGAACAAACGTTCTTCATGAAGTTCGACTTTTTCTTCACGCTCTTGGAAAGTTCTCTGAAAAATTTGTATAAAATCCAGCAATTGGCATTTATTTCTACACAAACCTAAAAATTACTTTATCACGGCAACAAAAGGGCTACTATAGACTTTCTAACTTGTCTTCTTCAAAAAGTTATGAACAAACGTTCTTCATGAAGTTCGACTTTTTCTTCACTCTCTTGGAAAATTCTCTGAAAAATTTGTATAAAATCCAGCAATTGGCATTTATTTCTACACAAACTTAAAAGGTGCATTATAATGGCAACAAAATGGTCTATAATAGAGTCTAACTTGTCGTCTGAAGATTGCGATTTTGAGTGTTTTTGATCAGAGTGGTCAGCTGGGGAGATGGTCTCGTCTGAGTCTGATCAGAGGCTACTTGGGTCTGAAATTGGGTCTGATCATAGTCTGATTATGGTCTGGACAATGGTCTGATTTTGGATCTGGGCCATGGTCTGGAGATGGTCTGATCAGAACTCCTTCGGTCTGGAAAGTCTGATCAGAACACTTTGAGTCTGGAAAGTCTGATCAGAGACGATTTCGGTCTGGAAAGTCTGATCAGAGACAATTTCGGTCTGGAAAGTCTGATCAGAGATAATTTTGGTCTGGAAAGTCTGATCAGAAGCAAATTTGGGTCCGGACCTCAACCTGGGTCCTTCCACTTGGAGCCATTTTTACCGCTAAACATAAACACTACCACGACCACGTATTTTCAGTCCACTTGGACTCGAAACAATTACTTCTCCAGTGGTTAATCTCGTTCCCAATAAGCGAATCAAACACGATCGTAGATTGGATATAACATGGCGCAGTCAGCTTCCAGAACACCTCTAGGCCAACTCTCATTATCGGAAAACGGCGCAAACCCAAACACAGAATTGAAAATATGGCTGGAAACACTGAAACGAGCGGTTATGGCTAGCAAAAAGCTACACGTGGATAAGCTTCTAAAATTGAAACCTGGACGAACAGACCTTTTCTACCCGACGCTTCCAAAAAACAGCGAACCTTTGAAGCGTGAAGCAGAAAATGAGTACAGAGCCAGAGAACAGAGAAACGAAAAAAAGATGAGTAGACTGGGAGAATGAATGCCTAGCAATTAAAATAAAGGGACCCATGATCGACAGAATTCCACGGGACGGAGCAGACGTCAAGTTGAAAAGTCTTAATTACTTATCCCCAGGAGCAGAGAGTATTAGAATGTTCCTTCAATGAAGCGCAACAAAATACAAAGATCGACAGATGAACAACCAACAAACTAACACACAAAGTGCTAGTTCGTTATTACAACACATTTACGAGACCTATAATTACAACACATTTACGAGACCTAGAAGCGTTATACTCCACCCTTTTCAATTCTTAGAAAAACAACGCAACAATCAAACGCAACATGTTAGAGTCATCAAAGGAAATTCCGTTCAAATTGAGGCTTCACAGACCTAGCAGAAGACAATTTTTTCCATAGCCAACATGAAGAATTCAAAAATCGAAATCGAACACATTCAGAGGTACGAAACCCATTGCAAGTATCATACTACTCAGCAGCCAGAAAACGGGGTCAAGCTAACAAACAAAAAAGATTAAAAGCCAACAACACAGTCATTTGGTTGTCAGTATCTTACATAAAGAACAACAAAATGCAAAGAACCCAAAACCAATTTAACCAAAAGCAACAACTTAAACCGCAACAAAGTAACACACAGTGCTGGAGAAGCGGAAACAAATTTGAGACGAAGTGCACGAGACCATGCTCGCCCAAAACCGCATCATTCAACTACAGGTATTTTTTGTAGTACTGTGTAGAACAGCTAAAAAACACTGTCATAACAATATTCAACGAAGCACAATCCAACAACCAACTGGTTATATTAAAAATACACAACAAAGAAAAGTCAGACAAAATGAAGAACGGGAAACCCAGAACAAACTCTCAGTAGAAGAATCAATTGAAGCGTAAGCAACACTCTAGATAAGAAATTTGGCGGAGAAATGGAACAACATAAACTTTTTGACACCAAAATCAATCGAAATCATGAAAAAATGCAAATATTGATCGAAAATGGGAAGGAAACTTTTGAGTAAAAACGGTACACAAAAGAAAGAGATAAGTTGATTAGCAGACACTGGTTCACTGAGATCTTCAACAATAACAATACACAGATGCTTCCAAGATAACGATACGAAAATTGAAGAAGTACTCCACTTGGATTTGAAATCAGTCGTTAATATATGATTTTATATAAACAAATATAAATATATATATATATATATATATATATATATATATATGTGTATGTATATATAAATACATACATATATACATATATATATATATATATATATATATATATATATATATTTATATACATATATACATACAAAAATATATACACTTATATATATATATATATATATATATATATATATATATATATATACAAATACTTATATGTTTAACTCAGTAAAACACTGAAGACATACTTCAATTATAACGGTGGTAGTAAAGTACAGCACCAGAGTCAAGAGTGTGCACATGGCGTATCTAACTAATAGACTGGTTATACTTAGTGAAGTTCTCTCTATATAAAAGAGAATAGTTTCTTCTCAGTCTCTGATTGGATGGAGGTGTACATCCAGTATCTTAACCGCTAGCTCCATCCGGGGTTGAGAGTTTCAAATCCGAATTTGTGAGCTGTAGCAGAAATACGTTGGATATGTCATCCTCGTTGAAAGGTGGG
This sequence comes from Convolutriloba macropyga, assembly GCF_964194025.1. Classification (NCBI taxonomy): domain Eukaryota; kingdom Metazoa; phylum Xenacoelomorpha; order Acoela; family Convolutidae; genus Convolutriloba; species Convolutriloba macropyga. The sequence goes on from NW_027451767.1 coordinate 10,649, forward strand.
GTGAACAGTTATGTCCAGACTTGTGCCGTCGTCTGAAGTCCCCTTCAGTAATGTGATGACCAGTGTCGTCAGTGAGGGCTTCGTCTTGGTTGAAGAACCACTAAGAGTGCCTGTTACAGGGTGTGCTGGTCAGTGACGTCTGTCCTGTTAGAGTATGCCCAACTGCTCTCACTGTCTTGTAGTGAGGATTTGTTCCCAGTGGGAGGATCGCTTGCAGTCCGCAGTCTTTGTCTGGATTGTACGAGTAGATTTCTGTTTATCTCCACGTGGTACAAGGTTTGAACCAGTCGGATTTACCAGCTAGCTTCTGTTGGAAATCCATCATTTAGCTACTGTGAGAGCTACTTTTCTTATTAAATTTATTAGTCAATATGAATGCCTTCTTTAGTAAGCCCCGACCAAGAGGAAGAAGAAAACAACTGATCCTAATCTTCAATTGTATGAAAGAAGAAAGGGATATAGACAATGAAGAAGTGATGAATATATTGAAGAAATATAAAGCAAAAATAAAAGTTTTGAGTGAGTTTTCAAGAAAAGTGAGTCTTGGATTGAAGGGTCTGTGAGCCCGATGTGTGGTGTAGGGCTGTGGCCTACGTCCGGTAATCGAACTCAAAATCCGGAGCCCGATTGTCTGGATCGCGGAAGACAGCCAAAAATTCCGGATCACGCTCCAGACAAGCAGCGAGGGCACGGGGGTATAGTTCGACGTTGCAGTGGGGGTACAACGCGAGAAAATGGTTGAAGATCTGGGTCTCTTCTTGTGAGGGCTAGCGATTGTCAAGTTTATCTGCCATCCAGTTCCAGTAGAGGAGATTGAAAGTGTGGCCATGCATAGACTTCGTGGCTCCTCCCTCTACACATTGCAGATACTCGATTGGGACGAGAATGGGGTGGTTAGTCTCCGCGTATAAAGGTGAAAATATAAAATAGTTCTTGATGGGGTCAAAGTTGCGCAGGGTGCCTTTATAATAATTGGGTTGAATTATATAACTGTAATTCATATAGTAAGGCGAGGTCAATTTTGTGTTTGTGTCCTGTAGATGCGAATTCGTGTAAATAAGGGGGTTGGTTATGTGGAAATGGTGTTGCACAAATAGATAAATGTGCACCGTTTGGATTATCTTCACTCGACTGACTTTTTGCGTGGTGTTGTTGACATCCATATGTGTGGGATGTAGGGAACCGACTTGTAAATAGAATGGATCGTACTTCTCGTAAAATCGGTAGAGTGCTGTGTGGCGAGTGAAGAAAGTATTAAGATAATCATTCAGGCGATCTGCAAAAGCGATGAAGTTTTTTGATTTGTGCCAGAATCGTTCTGTGAAACGATGGTTAATAGGGAAGAGGAGACATTCTTGTGGAAGGTCCCTCTCCCGTTCATCTTGAACATATTCATTCTCCATTTGTCTAAGAGAGCAGGAACTTGCTTTGGGTTTGAGTGTGTGTTGAGGTGGAGTGGAGGTATAGTTAATTCGCTCCGGTACATGACTTACTTGGACGGTATTAATACCGAGGGAATTGGTGATTTTGTGGAAACGGAAGTTTGTTCCTTGTGACCGGTGGATAATCCCTTGTGTAGGTGCAAAGGGATTTCCTCTGCCAAAAGAGGATGAGTTTTGTGGGCCTCGTGCAGGGCTTGCGGTGCGACGAGCAGGCGATTGTGAAGCCTGTATCGGAGATGAGCGGACTGGATATACTTCATGTGCAGTCGCTCGTGGGTGTCTTCTGGGTGAGGTTTCGGTACAAGGATAATTGCCCGTCGTAGTTGATTGATCGGAAGTCGGTGGTTGCGGGAAGGACGATGGTGGCCTGAGAGGCGGATTTGTTGGGCCATACCGCGGTGAGGGTTCTGGTGGACGCTGTCTATGGGGTGTTGGCATCACTGGTGTTGGGCAAAAACCAGTGGCTGCGATCGTGGTCGTGATCCAAGGATTCTTCCAGAGTACGCCCAGTTGGGGACAACAGTCTCTGGTGTGGAGCGGCCAGACTTTACCGCTGTGGCTACTTCATAAGCCAAAGAGGGAATAATCGTAGGCTGGGGTGGTGTTTGTGATGTAGAGACTGCTGTGTGTGCAGTGGAGCAGAGTTGAGGTTGCTGTGGCACCTTGTTGTCTCCCTGGAGGAGCAGCTCTTGTGACGAGCTTTGCGGTCCTACAGGAACTGAGGTTGAGCTCGTGTCACTGTCGATATATAGGTGGAGTTCACCTGAGCTGGAAAACGAGGTGGCGGGTGACGGCAGTGGTTTCACCCGCACATAATTAGCTGTGTCCACAGACTGTGGCTGTGGAGAAGATTGAGCCATCGTGAAGAGGGCTGGTGTTTGCATTTCGCAAACTGGCTCGGGTACTGGAGGTGGCAGCACCAACGGGGTGAGGGGTGAGTGCAGCATGATGAGGTCGTACGCCGTTGGGTCGACCTTTGGAGGAATTGGTGAAGCTCCTTCTTGTGTTGTAGAGTCGCGAAAACAAAAATACGAGTGCTAGTTAGATTCAAGATGAGCTCTTCTGGAATTTCCTGGTAATCAGGATCATCATCAAAAGAGTCTCTTGAGAGTGAAATACTATGTGAGCGTTTACGTTTCTTTGGGCGAAAAGTGTGTAACTGTAAGGACTGAAAATCAGGTTTCTTTAGTGAATCTATTAGTATTTTGATGCATTGGTAAATAGAGGTTGGTAGCGTAGAAGTGTGGTGTTCGTTTGAATTATTGTGTACTGGAGAAAAGAATTCCTTATTGAAGTTTTCAAACTTTTTTTGTAATAAATTCAATTCATTGTGAGAGTGTGGAGTGCAACTGTCGGTTTGTGCAACTGTCAGTGTGGGAAGCGTCTACGTCGTTTATTACGTGATGATGGTTTGTGTTGTGTAGAATGAGATTGTAATAAATGGAACATTGTTTGAGAGATTACTCCAAATAATCCGGAGGTGATTATTAAGCCAACGTGATATTGGGCCTAGAAGTGATTTAAGATTGTAAGTGTTGAATGCATTAGGAAATCGGCCAAATCGGCACTGTATAAAATTAAGTACAGTCCATATTATGGCTATTTCTTTTAATACGTACCAAGGGTATCCAAAGATTCCTATGAGAGATTCTTATAAATAGTTGCCATTAATTCAATCACGCTATTCAAGACGGCGGAGTGTGAATTCTTTTCCAATAATAAAGAGTTTGTTGAAGTAAATATTATATTCACTTTGTAATTGTGAGAAGTGTGCTTGTAATTGTGCATGTTTTGCAAGATCTGCAAAATTTTCTGCTTGTGCTACTTCAAATTTCAGTGTTACGTCATCGACTAGTTGGTTAAATTTTATCTTATCAATAAATTTAGTCCAGTCATGTTGAATGTAGAGGCCGAGTTGTTGTGCGGTAAAATCTGCGTGGGTGAAGCAGTTTTCTACTTCGTCAGGCGTGAAAGTTCTAACGGGATTTCGCGCCTTAATTGGATAGGGTGATAAGCGATATGTGTCATCGCAGTGTGCGTCGAGTGAAATCTTTAGATCAAAATTATCAGATTTACATGGTGCTTTAATAGACCAGGGAGATTTCTTACGTGTACTTGATTGACGAATTGTAGTTTCGTTTGGTAGTAGATAGGAATGCGTTCAAAACATTGATTCTCTAATACATATAAGGGTGATGAAAGAACTTTACATTGGAAAAGAGAAATAGCGTTGAAATTTTTAGTGTAGCGAATGCTTGTCGCTGTCCTGTGATGACATATCCTACGAGTGGAAATTTTTGTGTTAATAAGATAAAGCGGTCTGTTTAAGATCGCGGTCAAGATTGCAAATTTTTTTATAAAAAGAACGACTCGTGTGCTCCATTTCTAATAAGATTCGGCTAACCACATAGTTGAGTTTTGCATCAATCTGTACATTTGGGTGTACAGCACCAAGCCAATTTTGTTTTCTAAAAAGTTCATACTTTTCAGATTTAGGATAAACGGACGCTTCTTGCGATATAACATATCCTTTTCTTATAATAGCTTCGGTATTTGGTGTGACCGGAGGTGTGCCTTCGGGAATTGTTACGTGTGCATCTTTTAATTCAGCTGATGATTTACCTGTTATAAAGTTAAAGCCTTCATTGTATTGGATAAAAATGTCTTGGTACTGTGTGGCAAAAGATGGGCGATCTTCATTACATTTGTGTAAAGGTTTTGTGAGAACCTCAAAACGAGAAAGTGCAGATTCATCATAAGGGTGTTTCGGAAAACGACTAGAGTACTTGTGTGCATTGTATTTGTGACCGAAATTAGTTTCGTTATTTTCGCGTGTTTCAATATAGGGGCGTTTTTGGAATTTGATCATTCGTGCATATGATCTTTCAACATCAAAAATACGACAGAGATTTTCGGACTCACAAATAACTGTGGATTTATTAGTGTGGCTGGGAGGCAGTTGCCTCATTCGAGATCACATTTAATGCAATTTTTTCTATAGTAAATGCAACTGATTTTACATCAAAGGTGAGTGTAATTGTTTTTTAATTGAAGTGAACGTCCAATTGTGTGCATGACATGATATTCGTGTTCATGATTTTTACCTGCACATTTAGCCCAGGGGTTATCAGTGGCGTTTGGGATCCATTCATGGTCCCTTGGACCATAGACCATGCTTCCGTGTTGGAATGCAAAGAGTCGATAGCGATCAAGTTAAAAACGGCTTTGTTTGGCTTCTATATTCGCTTGCCAGCGTTGATCATCGAGCACGTCAAATTTTATTATTTGTGGGTGGTAATGGTGTTCACTTACGAGACCAGGCGTGCAAGTTCTCTACGAGCTTCAATTTCTGTGGGAAAGAAAGCTCTTTCCATTTTGTTAACATACCAATTATCGTGATCAAACCTGTAGCCTCTTTTAAGTCCGATTTTGTGAAAGAAGCTTTCTTTGTCGCAAAATTCAGCGTGAATGGCATAGGCTCGTCCTTGAAGTGTGCGAATTTGTGATTTGTGAAACTATTTGTACTCGGGTGAGGAGTATTTGAAAATCTGCTGGTTTGATTTTACTTTCGCCAACATTATTGAGCTTATAATACTGCATATTTGTGATATACTTTGGGGAACAACCGTAATGTGTGGCTACAAGGTGCTGTACGGTTGATTTAGGCGTGGAAATTGTTATGCTGATCTACTTTAACTGGCTGTTTTATTGGAGGTGGCTGTGAAAGGAATAAATTAAGCAAGAAAAGAATTAAATTTGTAATGGACATGTGTAAGAGAATCCAGAGTGTGGATTGTAGAAAACAAAATATCATGCTGTGTTCTTTGTGTATCTATCAAATTTAATTTGAATTTCTTGGCAGATAAATTTAGAGATTCTTTGTTTAGCCCAATTATGAAGTTGTCCGCCATTATTATGGTCTCAGCAAAAGGCGGGAGGAGAACAGCGAATTTTGGATCAAATTTTAGCGGTAGAGTTGGGTAAGTTCTTGTAGAATCCGGATGTTTTCCAATACAGTGGTGAGAATGTTGATCAGTTTCAGGTGTAGGTGAATTAGAGCTTAGCGTGATAATAGGTGGAGTACCTTGCCAATTGAGTGGTAGTGAACTTTGAAAAGATGGTGATGAATTGACTATATTAAAAGAGTGATTCCAATGTGCTTGTGAGAGTAAGCGTTCAATATTAGAAATCGGTCCATGTGGCGGATTAAAAGGGCTACTCGCAATTTGCGATGGAGTAGGTGAAGAATATTGAGAGTTAAGTGAGTCAGATATTGAAGTGTCTGAAATTAAACTGATATCTTGTGGTGTATCAGTAATAACTGAAACAGTGTGAATTGGCTGTGGCAATTCAGAGCTGTGAGTTTTGTCGTGTTTGCAAAATTTATAGTTTGAGTAGAAAATTGTGGAGTGTTTGAATAATTAATTAATTCAGGTTAAAGTGCTCATGGTGTAGCTGGTATAATAGTTGGCGGTTGAAACGTTGTGTTAGATAGAAAGCCGGAGTATGGTAGCAAAGTTTGTGTGTTTTTATTTGGTGGGGTTGTTGTTGTGTTTGCGTTTGGTGTTTTTGGGTTTGACATTAATGGGGGATACGGGGTTACTGATTATGGGGCAAAGTGGGGGGAGTGTCCATTAAGACGAGGTCTATCTGCAGATTTGTCAGTAGTAATGACTGAGTATGGGTGTTCCTCTGTTTCTTGTGCTTGTGATTTTTTATTAAAGAGGTGAAATGATGACTTTTTGGGGATGGATTGTTTAGTCGCTTCCATGTATGAGCAACTAAGTGATTCTGAGACGGGGGGAGCACTTGGGTTAGTGTTTGATTGTTGATAAGAGGACGCAATTGTGACGATAGTCTATGGCCCAGAATGGGGCAGTTATCGCAATATTAGATTTTATAGACAGTACAGGTGGTGATAACAATTAATGAAAGACTTAAAGTAGGTACACTAACTCTGATTGCTGCGAAGGGTGACTCTAGTGGGATGAAATTATGGTGATAGATGAAATCTAAAAAACCAGCAGAGAAAACTGTTAACAATTCATCAATCGTATGGTCTCTTCGTTCGAATGAAAAGATAGTATGTTGAGATATAGTTTCACTTTGTGAGTTGTTGCTGTTGTTGTTTTGCGAGTTGTTGGTATTGTTCATACAACCTGAGAAGATATTTATCTCATTTTATATCGTACGAGGCTGGGATAGCGTCAAGATTAACCGTGTATAAAGTGTCTGTATAAAGAATTTCAGAGAGTTTTGGTGTTGCTTGTGGTGGGAAAATTGGGAGCTAGAAAAGAGCTATGTGTTCGTTATTAATGTCTCTAATATGGAAAATCCATCCACAACAAGTGTGTGAGTATAAAATATGGTCTGAAATGTAAAAAGTATCTTGGAAAGGTGTCTGTTTAGGTTTGAAAATCTAAATATAACGAAAAGCATCCACGTATGGTGTTCTTTTAAATAAATTTCCAGTCTGTGCTCTGAAGTAATGTGCATACCTGTTTAGTTTAGGAGATAGAGTTCCTTTCGGTGCTGTGGGAATGGAAGTGGAGAATTGAAGCAGAGTTGGTGTTTTTGTTGCAGCTGAAATGCTGCTTGAAGCAAAAGGTTTTTTTGTTGATTGACGGTTGTTAGGAAAGAACTGTACTGTGTGACAGTTCTTCTTAAAATTATAGAGAAGAGGTGAAAAGTAAAAATTGAGAGAAAGGCTTAGAAAAAAGTTTTTCTAAGGGTATAGGTGAAGAAGAGGCTTAGAAAACTTTCTAAGTTGGAAGAGAATGTAGAAGAGAGTGAAGAGAGATCTCTGAATGAAGTATTGAGAAGAGATATTGAGAGAACTTTGAAGAGAGAAAGAAGCAACTAGGTTTAGAGAGCGGTGGACTGAGTAGTGTTATTAGACGATATGATCTAGCCTGACCACGATTTTTTGTTCGGGTGAAAAAATTACCAAATCATATCTTCGCAAATAAATGAGATTAAGGAATTCTTCCCGGACCGAGCTGTGGGCCGGTTGTTAACTTAATTTTTAGTTCATTCGCTTTTTAATATTTTCGTGGGGAATGGCCTGTAATCCCCTTCCTTTCATTTCACGATGGAGGGGCTTTTGTGGTTCTGCTAGGTCAGCAGTTGAAGATATAATCCGTGCTCTTTGGCTTTATTTACAACTAAAAAATAATTGGCTTTATTTACATCCGTGGCTTTATTTACAACTAAAAAAAATTTTTTTTAAGTGGTTGCCCCGTTCCAAAACGGCGATTTATAAATGTGCGTAAATGTTTATTTTGGTTTGGATAGTTATGAACTTCCGAGTGTATCTTTTCACGATTGAGGAACCATTGTGCAAAAATTCCTTTCTGTAGTTTCTTAATTCGTGGTTAATGAACGAGATGATCAGTATGTATATGTTTGGTAAAGAATTACAAGGTGAATTTAGTGAAAGTTTAAAAATCCCAAAGCTATCTGTAGTGGGAAATATGTTAAAGATAATGGGTCGTTTTGGTTTATGTCCAAATACAAGTTCATATGGTGATAGATTCATATTGGTTCTGACATGTGAATTGATTGCAAAAGGAATTACTTTTACTTTCTATTACCATGTGTCGTATTGTGTATCTAAAATTCTTCGAACTAATGTGTTTAATTGGCAATTGCTATTTTCGACAAGTCCATTGGACCATGGTGCATATGGCGTTCGAGGTTCAAAATGTATATTGTATGTGCGGCAAAAGTGTGCAAATTCTCCGTTAATTTATTCATTTCCATTATCGGATACTAAAATATCTGGTATTCCAAATTTGTTAATCCAGTGGTCAAATAATACAGTGAGTGCATTTGTGGAGGATGAGTGAAGCAAAACATAGTGTGTGAATGCGTCTACAATGACATAGACGTAAGAATTCCCATCCGAAGATGGGGAGATTGGGCCTTTTGTGTCCGTTGAAATACGATGAATGAAGTATGGTGAGACTTCTAAAAATGGCTGTTGTGGGGGGCCATAAGAAGACTTGGCATGGATTTGCTCGTTTGGCAATTTAAAGAATGTAGCTATTGCAATCAATGTGTGGATGTTTGGAAAACAGTAATTTGGAAAACAGAATTTGCAACATGAAATATTACTCAAACAAGAGAGAGTGGAAGACAAATTTTTGGTGATGTTGTTTCTTGTATATAGTTCCAGAGATGATTCGTAAAATTGACACTTAAGTTTTGGAAGCGTCGGTAATAGTCTAGCGATCATTTGTTTGCACGAAAATTAATGGGGGAATAGAAAAACAATTTTTATAGCGTTTAAAAAAGAGGTTTTGACTAATAACTGGTTCTTGTTGTTCCGCTTCATACAGAAGTGTATCATTTAGCTCTGTTTGTTCGCTATAAAAAATTATAAATCTTTGGAGATTTTGGTATAAAGTCATCCGTTGCTGTGAGTGAAAATTTTACGGTGTTTAATAATTCGGAATAGTTTGCATTTTGATTAGATTGGTTGAAGGATTTTGTTTCATTTGTATTCAATGTGACATCCGTGTGTTGTACAATAGGATAAGATTCTAGGAGTTATTGATTGTGCTTAAATTGTTGTATTTCCTGCTGTATTTTGTTTTGTAATGTGTATATGTTCCAGGGGTTGTGCTTTGGTTTGAAATTCGTGGTACGAAACAGGAAGATTGAGATCATTTTTTAATTTTATCTTGAACTAGTTATCTTTGATCTGTAGGTAAACTGGAAGGTGTGGTGACTCTACATTAGTGTCTGTAGATACTGTATTAATGTATTCTTTTGATACAGCATAGTGGCACTGTAAGGGTTGTGTGTTTTATTTGTGTGTCATAAAGAATTCAATGGAGTCTGGAGTCTCTACTGTTCTGAGACAGTGTTCGTCTTGTGTTGTGGTCGTTAGTGAACGACTTAATAAATCTGGAAGTGAAAGTTTTTTCCCTTCCTTCCAAACTATGTGTAAGTTTGGAAATTTCATTAAAATTAGCTGACATTTTTAATTTCTGTGGTTTGGTTTATTCTTTTGTGTGAATTGGAAGAGAATTGGTTTGTGATCAGTGTATAGTATAATTTGGTTTTTAGATACTTGAATAAAGAAATCATATTTTGAGAGAGCATAAATTATTGCTGAGCAATCGCGAAGAATGGTTGAAAGTCTAAGTTTTGTGATAGAAAATAAACGAGCGCTTGTTGACACTAACTCTATTTTTCCAAATTGTTTTTTTTTGCAGAACTGCAACTCCAATGCCATAGTTGGAGGCATCGCAGAGAATACAAAAGGGTTTTTCTAAGTTATAAATTGCGAGACGGAGTGTTCCGTCTGTAAGTTCCATTTATACTCTATCAAATGTTTGTTGTGGTTCTGAAGTTCATTTGACATCTCTTGTATCCCGGAGTTGGCGGTAAAAAAGTCTGAGTATGATTTGTAAGTTATAGATATATTTCAAAATGAACGTAAGAAATCCTACACAGTTTTAGATTTTTTTAAAATTTTTTGGTGGTTGTAATTTGAGAAATCCGTCTATCTTGGAATTGAGTGGGTGTATGTGATTATTTTGTATTTGTTGTCCCAAAAAATTAACTGAGTCGAAGAAAAAGAAGGCTTTATCTGAAGCGGCTTTGAGGTTTTCATTTTTGAGAAGGTTGTGATACTGATCAAGTGTTTGCAACATTGTGTCTGTTGTGGTGTCTTGGATGAAAACAACATCAAGATATGTGATAATTTTATTTTTGCGAATGAGTGGTTTAAAATGCTACACATAAAGGACGAAAAGGCTGCTGGACCGATTGAAATACAGTGAAATACGCATTTGAAACATTATTGTTGTCAAGCTATTACAAAAATTGTGAGTCTTTGTGATGTTTTTTTGAGTGTCATTTGGTTGTATGGGCTGTTCATGTCAGCTATAGAGAAAATTGGTCCTTGCTTGCATGTTAGTATAATTTTTATTGGCTCTATAGGCCAGCTGCATTTTGTTTCATCAATCATTTTGTTCAATTGGCGAGCATCTGAAACGATTTTGAGTGATTCTCTTTTCATGGATAATTACAGGGTTGGTGAAAAAATTTCCCGTTGTTAGGGAATCTGTATTCACAGGTGATATAATATCGAAATGTGTCAAAATGTTGAGTAGGTGTTGTACTCTGTCTTGTAATCGGAGTGGAATACGAGTAGCTCTCTATTTTTTTAAATATCGCTGTTAGTTTTAGCGGGAGATTTAGTTCTACTCTAATTTATCGGACAGTGATCGTCAAATTAAATCATTAAATTGTTGTTCGAGGAGTGTTTCCTTGGAGACATTCTGTGTTTCAGTATTTTCAGTGTTAGGCGTTGTGTTGTCTGTTTATTTTTGATCGAAAAGTGAATTAGTATAGTTTCTGACGTTACGAAGTCGATTACGTGAGAACGGCTGTCGTGAACGATTTCCATCCCTATTATACTGCGGTGATTGTGGTCTAAAGTTATTATTATAGTTATTCTGAGAATATGATGCTCTTGGGTATGGTGAACCACCTCTACTCGGTGGTTTAAAATTATTATTACGGCAGTAAATTTTGAATTGGTTTGTGAGAAATTGTTTGAAATTCTAAGCCTTGAATTATTACGATGGTTCCCACTGTTGCTTCTAGAACGGTGTGAGAACGGTAAAAGTTTGCCTGTCATATTATTTGACGTGACTTGTTTGGTTGGGAGGTTTTGGTTACCTTTCCTTGCTTGATTAAAAGTTTGTTTTTGAAAACTTGGTTTATCGAGTGGTTTCGTGTATCTTGCAAAATTTTAAGAAGAGTGGTTTTTCTTTAAAATTAGGATCATTTGAGTACTTGTGTCGTACTACATTGATCCCCTGAGCGATACCCTGTTCCATCATGTGTATATCATCTACTGTGAGATGATCAATATCCAAAGAAAGATTATTAATTGAGGAAGAAAAAATGGAATTTGTATTGAGTTTATGTCTATCTATGTGTGTTGTTGTGATACTTCTCGGTATATTTTTAAATAATTTTGCGAATGAAAGTTGTGGTTCTAGTGCCGTTAATTTTTGATTGGCAGTTTTCTGGCTAATAGTGAGCTATTCTGAGTAATTGTGGATCAAGTGCTTTGACAAGTGCTTCATTCATTCGTGCGTTCCGCATATCTGGAGCATTGTTAACATATGCTTTCCGAGCCATTTGTTCAATTCTGAGTCCTAATGTTTTCATTTGTTCTCCAGAGGCACGTGTTATGCTCTCTTATAAAAATTTCCCTTGTGTTTTCGATTGTTGATTATCAAATGTTTTTTGAAATTCGCGGTAAAACGCTTGCCAAATCTTTTTTGTGTCGATTCGTAGATGTGAATATCATTGTTGTGCTGGTCCGATTAAGGCCGTTTGTATCATGGAAATTCGTTTCAGGATCCAAGCTTCATAATATGATGAATCAGTTTATTCTGGTCCTGCTGTCATTACCGTGTTTGCTGTGATAGCATTTAGAAAATCTTTTCTTGTGTAAGTAGGGTCAGTACCATCAAACAGTCTTAAGGACTGTTGAATGGGTACTGAAACGCCAAAATATGGGTACATCAATTGTGCGTTTCTGCGGACTACAGGTAGTGGCGTTTGTGCTGAGGCTGCCTGTAAATAATAAGGGGTTGGATAATTTGTAGTTTATTGTGTACATTGTGAGTTTAATTGTCCAACAATGTTAACTAACTTTTGTGATGTATTGAATTTTGTGTTTGATACTTGGAAAGCGAGTGAAAAGGGAGTGTTCTTGAGAGTTGTACTGTCTGATACATCTGGATATGAAGTAAGTTTTATCGTACCGTTCAATTGTAATCGAGACTTATTTGCTGCTGAGAGAACAAATGTTGATGCTTTTAATTGTTAGTTGCGATATTCTTTGATTTCATTCCAATTGTCATTATTTAATACATTAAATGATGCGCCTGAGTCTATTAGAAAGTCTATTTCATGATGTGGTAGAGAAATTGTTTTTTTTGTGATCGGGTGTTTGTTGTGTAGTTATTGTTAGTGGTAATAACAAATGGTACTTTAACATGACGTGGAAATAATGTATTCTTCTGTTAGAGTAATACATTCCACTTGGCAATTAAAATCTTCGTCCTTGTTATCCTGATTTAATTGTAAAATTAAATCATTAAATTGTTGTTCGAGGAGTGTTTCCTCGGAGACATCCTGTGTTTCAGTATTTTCAGTGTTAGGCGTTGTGTTGTCTGTTTGTTTTTGATCGAAAAGTGGATTAATATAGTTTCTGACGTAACGAGGTCGATTACGTGAGATCGGTTGTCGTGAAAGATTTCCATCCCTATTATAGTGAGGTGATTGTGGTCTAAAGTTATTATTAGAGTTATTCTGAGAATATGATGCTCTTGGGTGTGGTGAACCACCTCTACTCGGTGGTTTAAAATTACTCTTACGGCAATAAGGTTTTGAATCGGTTTTTGAGAAATCGTTTGGACTTCTAAGCCTTGAATTATTACGATGGTTCCCACTGCTGCTTCTAGAACGGTGTGAGAACGGTAAAAGTTTGCCTGTCATATTATTTGACGTGACTTGTTTGTTTGGGAGATTTTGGTTACCTTTCCTTGCTTGATTAAAACCTTGTTTTTGAAAACTTGGTTTTTCGAGTGGTTTCGTGTATCTTTTATCAGGGCATATAGAAATACTATGTCCTGTTCGTGAACATTTGCTGCAAAATTTTAATAAGAGTGGTTTTCTTTATAATTAGGATCATTTGAGTACTTGTGTCGTACTACATTGATCCCGTCAGCGATATCCTGTTCCATCATGTGTAGATCATCTACTGTGAGATGATCAATATCCAAACAAAGATTTTTAATTGAGGAAGAAAAAGTGTCATTTGTATTGAGTTTATGTCCATCTATGTGTGTTGTTGTGATACCTTCTCTGTTTATTTTTTTATTAAATGTGCAGATGAAAGTTGTTATTCTAGTGCCGTTAATTTGTGATTGGCAATATTCTGTCTAATAGTGAGCTATTCTGAGTAATTTTGGATCAAGTGCTTTGACAAGTGCATCATTCATTCGTGCGTTACGCATATCTGGAGCATTGTTAACATATACTTTTTGAGCCATTTGTTCAATTCTGAGTCCTAATGTTTTCATTTGTTCTCCAGAGGCAAGTGTTATGCTCTCTAATAATAATTTCCCTTGTGTTTTGGATTGTTGATTATCAAATGTTTTTTGAAATTCGCGGTAAAACGCTTGCCAAATCTTTTTTTTTTGTGTCGATTCGTAGATGTGAATATCAGTGTTGTGCTGGTCCGGTTAGGGCCGTTTGTATCATGGCATTTCGTTTCATGATCCAAGCTTCATAATATGGTGAATCAGTTTATTCTGGTCCTGCTGTCGTTACCGTATTTGCAGTGATAGCATTTAGAAAATCTTTTCTTGTGTAAGTAGGGTCAGTACCAACAAACGGTCTTAAGCTGACGTACCTGAAACGCCAAAATATGGGTACATCAATTGTGCATTTCTGCGGACTACAGGTAGTGGCGTTTGTGTTGAGGCTGCTTGAAAATAATAAAGGGTTGGATAATTTGTATTTTATTGTGTACTTTGTGAGTTTAATTGTCCAACAATGCTAACTATTTTTTGTGGTGTTATCTGAATATTTTGGTTGCTAGCTAGTGTAGGTTGTGTTGAATTATTTAGTATAATTGGTTCAGTGTTAAAATGTACTGACTTTTGTCTGTGTAAACGTGGTAGAGTTGTATTCACATTTGGTAATGTAGGTAAAGTTGTGTTTAATGGATTTGAATTCTGTGTCAATTCGGTCGATTTCCCAGGTTGTCGGTGTTGGTGGTTGTGATAAATATGTGTGTTAGCAGAGGTATTGTTATTAACATTATTATTGTTTTTATTGTGGTTGTTGTTTTGATCATTACTTTCAAGGTCGATTAATGTGTTTACCGTATTTTATGAAAAATGTGTTCCATCATCTAAAAATGCTGAGTTAAAGTCTGTTTCTGTAGTTTCATTTAGACGGGTGTCAGGTTGTTGAGAATGGATTATAGTTTTCATATTTTCTATTGATGAGGTGTTTGTATACTCTGGAATGTTTGTATAAGTAAATGGTTTGTTTTCTGCGTTATAATTTTTAATTTCTATATTATGGTGAATAATGGTTAGTTTTTGAATAGTTTCGGATTGTATTTCCGGAATATCTATAAAGTTTTGTGGAAACCAGTGTGGATCGTAAATATATTGGAGTGTCTCGGGTAGTTTAGGTACTAATTTGGGAAATGTGTCTGCTAATAGCTTTGTAGCTGAAAAAATGTGTCTTACCAAACTTTTCCAAAATCTCTGTATGTACCGAGACAAAAGTGTAAGAGAATCAAAAATCTCTTCATCGTCTAAGTCTATATCTTTTAAAGATTTTATTTATGTTTTGAGAAGGTGAGTGAAGCCTTCTCTTTCCTGTGAAGCAATTTTGTGTACGCTCTCTTTCCGTGATTGTGATGCATTAGCATTAAGGGTGGATGCAAGGCGTTTTAGAGGAAGATTTTCGAAATACACCTTCTCCATCCAAAGATTGTATTCCTGACCCTACTCCGTTGAGGAATTAAAATAGTTTATCAGATAGTGGATTAAAGAATTTTCATATATTAAAGAGTTATATTTGTTTGTTACAGGATCATAAATGAAAAGAACTGAGCTATTTGTGAGTTGAGCTCCATGATTTTCAATTAAAAATGAAAGAAAAATAGTTCGTAAAACTTGTGATGCCTTTTCTGGTAAAGAGAGGAAAGGATGTAGCTCTACTGCAAAATAGTTGAATTTGAGTTGTATTGCTGTGTTTAAAAGTAGATTTATTTCATCTTGATTTTGATTGTATTCAACTTCAAAGGGTAAAATTTCGCGTGTTAAGCGTTTGTTCTGCTGTGTAAAAACAGCCAGTTGTAATTCGTCCAAATGTGATGGAACGTTAGAGAAAAGTTGATCAACGTGATGATCCATTCTGCGTAAATCTGTGTTAAAATATTAGTAGTTTTGTTTTTCTTTAAGTAGATAAAGAGTAAAAAGCTATGTAATCTAGTTCTAAATTTCTTTCTCAAGAGAGAAAAGGGTGTTTTGTGCGAGTTTTTTTTTACGGTTAGAGTTTGTTTACTCACTGGCCGCACCAGTTAAGGCCGACCCGAGATGAGCCCCATTTACAGCCTTAAAATATAAAGAGCTAGAGCTACTTATTTCTGCGCCCGAAGTAGGCTTACCTATATCTCTCAGACTAACCGACTCAG
>NW_027451768.1:0-84397 GCF_964194025.1 Convolutriloba macropyga
TACTCTTTGTATGCTTTAAAAAGTATATCCGAAAATAATTAATTCTATTGTTAGGTAGACAAGAGTTCTTATGATAAATTTGCCCAGATCATAGCGCAGAAGTAAGTACACTAAAATTGTTGCTATTTTTCTTGTATTTTTTCAATTATATGTATTGTAATGAAAAGAACCTATGCCAAATATTCAGTGCTCATCTTCTGTTCCTTAAATTTCGAAGAAATATTCCCGTCGAACATACTATTGCCAATTAGTTTTCATGTGGGTTAATTTATAAATAAATGTGACTGGAGTTAGTGAAATGTCTTAATTCAGAAGAGAAAAATTGAATAAAACATTTTACGTTACAATTGTACTAGAAGCTTTCTTTCCGAACCTCTGTCATACTTACCCACCAATTCACATTTAGTGTGGAGAGATGGAACCATTAAAACGATCCTTTAAAATTTTTTCCTGAAATAAATATTTCAAATACGTTGTCGACAGTCAAGTTGATTTTTAAGATTTTTTGAACTAAGATTTTCTGTCAATGGGCTGAGCTTATAAGAGAATATCATCTTCAAGTGAATGAGTCTCCGAAATTGCACCTTTCTGTTTAACAATTTTCCACGCCTATCTTTCAAGATAAGCGTCATTTGCAAGAAGCTTGCACGATCTTGCAAGATAGGAGTCGTAGTTCGTCTACAGAAAAACCCCTATGACGATGCTAAATTTTGATTGGTTGAAAAAGACTTTTATAAATTCATACAGCACGCATTTTATTATCTTGAAATTCAGACAGACGATTGTGCTCAGTACAGTTCAGTTGCTTTCCATATTACTTGAATTGAAACACTTGTAGCAGAAAAAGAGCGTTTTTACCGAACCCGCGCTTCGAATAGCACTTAGCAAAAACTTGCAATTAAAAGCCTTTATTAGAAAGGATATTGCAACGATAACTCTGTCTTCATACAATATAGTACTTGGCACTAGCACCTACATAGCTGCTTCTAAAAAGATAAAAAAGGAAGAAGCAAACAATAAGAAGAGAGTTATCATATGGCGACAGAGATGTTGAACGCTTACTTCTGCTAAAAAGAAAGAAAAAAGAAAGAAAAATTTGCAACTCATGGAAATAGCCATTAACGGAACAACTTACAATCTTCGAATCATTAGAAAAACAAACACTGGAATCAGCCTTTATTTTATCGCACAAGAAGACAATCAAACCGACATCAAACGGATCCGTATTACAAAAAACTCAGAACTTTACAATTTCTTTCAAAACTACCGAATTCGAGAAATTAACCAAACCACAAGCACAAACCAACTTTACCCATTCAAAATTATTTGAGCATCAACCTCTTTGTTTTGCTAGCAAAGGAAAAAATACAACGCAAGCCACAACAGTCCTTCTATGACACTATTGGAAGGCTATCATCCTAGAAACCCGTTCGTATTCTTTAACGACAAAACAATCGACAGAAAAGTAAGTAAAAAACTTGCAGCGAAGAACAAAAAAGACCAACCAAATAGCCTAAACTGCAAACTCTGTGACACAGCTAAATTGGAGAAGCGCACAAATTGCTCTTTCCACAGAAACACTTCAACAACAAACTGACTAAAAGAAAATGGCAGATCCAAGTCCGCCTCACGTACATCTGAAAAGGTTCTCAAACGAAAACTGGCCTGAATTTGAAGGACTACTGAGAGCAAGCATTGCTGTATCTAGAATTCCTGAAGCGAACCACCAACGTGCAAGATATCTTCACCTACACTTAGCCGGTAATGCACTCAACTATTACCTTCGACTCGCCGAAAACACAAGAAACGATCTAGACGATTCGCTTGAACAACTACGCAACCGATATGCAGGAGCAGACCAAAGAAGAAACTTTGAGCTCGATCTGCAATCGAGAAAGTTTGATCCAGTGAAAGAACAACCAGATGACTTCCTCACAGATCTGCAACGCCTCGCCAACCTCGCAATTGTGGACGATCCTGCAGCTCACATAGACCGCACTGACGAAAGAACAAGACGAATAAGAGAACAATTCATTCAAGGCATGCCCTTCAAGTACAAGAAAGTGTTGCTGAAAGAGAATGACAACATCACTGTAAACGAACTATGCGCTATCATCAAACGACGAGTCAGAATTGATCAGATAAACCCCGAACCACAATACACCACGGCATTCAATACACTAAACGCATCGGGAAACCCTGCTGTGGCCCAAGCCATAGAAAGCATAATGGCGGCAGGCATAGCATCAATGCAAGTAGCACAGCCACCGCATCAACGCGTGGAGAGTACTCAGTACCCTAGCTACAGAAGAGGAAATAACTACAGAGGCTACAACTACAACAGGCAAACATACCAGTACAATGGAAACCAAAATGGCCGAGGATACAGTAACAACTACAACAGCAGAGGACGTAACCGTGGAAGCTTTCAGAGAGGTCGAGGAAATTATTCGAGAGGAAGGTCAAACTTCCAACAAAACGACCGAAGTAATGGACGTACCGAAAGATCTCCTACACCAATGAGGACATTTTGCAGAACATGTGCTAGCAATGAGCACACTGCCCGAGATTGTCCAGAACGTCAACCAGCATACCGCGATGGAAATATGCCATTCAATCAGCAATCAAAAAACTAAATAACTTGCATGTTTTTCTACAACATATACCAGATAGCATAACAAACTATAGCGAAAATGTATTTATAATACCTCTACAGTTCGAAACATTAATAATGAAAGCAGTAGCAGACACTGGAGCATTCAGTAGCGCCATGTCAAAGAAACATTTTGATAAAATAAGCAGAAACCTCTACCAAAAACCAGAAAAAACAAATCCTCCTGAAATAAACGTTTCCACAGCTTTCCTACACCAATCACCTATTTTATTTACAGTCCAACTGACATTCAAAATTGGCCACTTACAATTTGAGGAACAGTTCATGGTGTTTGAAACACTTTCCGCTATCCTTCTTGGCTTTCCCTTCTTTGATAAAAATGAGATTATTATTGATGCCCACAACAGACTACTCCAAACACCAGAATTTACTTTTCAGCTAAATCTAATGCACATAAAAGGTAACAACAAACAAAAACGTCTCAACAGCCGAAAAAAAATCATGCTCAAAACCAAACAACCTATACGCTCTCACCTGGGGAACAAAAATCCCTGGAACTAATCCCATCGGAGGAAACTGATGCACAAGAACAAATTGAACTCGTAGAGCCTACTGTCAAATTTGAAAAAATGGGCCTTGGTCTAACAAGCACGCTTGACAAACTTACAAAAAACAAAACAACCACCCTACTTGCAATCAATACAACAGAAGTTCCACTTCACATTAGACAAGACTCTCCAGTAGCAACATTCAAAATCATCACACCAGAGCAAGCACGCTACCTGATACCACTTGAACCAAAACTTTTCCCATCAAGCGACTCAAAGAAAACAATAAAGCAAATAGAAAAATCTATAGAGAGAACAGCAAAAGGCGAAATAAATCATATAACAATAAAACACGAAAACGGATTCTGGTTTCCGACCCCAGAAACCAATCCCGACACATCCAAGATGAGTGAAGTTGAAAAACGCATATATGACGAACTTGTTAAATTTAAAAATCTTGAAGCAATTCAACCACTCTCGAGAAACGAAGACAGGAAAACTTTTCTTAACGCATTCAAATGGAGCGACAGCGTACTCTCTGACAAAGATAAAGAAAGAACAGAACAGCTTCTAGTCGAATTCAATGACATATTCACAAGGCACCGCCTTGACATTGGCTACACTCACAAATTCTCAGTCAAATTGACACCAGACACGAACAGACCTGTATACTCAAAAACTCAAAGAATTTCAATCCATCTCAAAGACGATTTGCTTGTTGAACTAGCCCTTCTCCAGTACTACGGAGTCATAACAACGCTCCCCTTCAGCCGCTACTCATCTCCAATATTTGCAAAACGGAAGCCAAACGGGAAGCTCAGAATATTAGTAGATCTAAGAAAAATAAACCATCTCATTAGAAACGACTACAACAATAACAACTTCCCGATAGCTACACTAGCAGATGCAGGCACCCACTTAACCGGCAAGAAACTCTTTTGCAAGATGGATGGCAGCCACGGCTACTTCTCTGTACCAATGGCAGATGAACAATCAGTACAGTTACTGGCCTTCAACTTCGCATCGAGAACATATGCTTTTCAAAGACTAGCCCAAGGACTAAGCAGAAGTGTCAGCGCCTTTAGCTCATTCATGCGTCAAAACCTGGACCCCGTGATAACAGCGGATAAATGCTTTCAGTAAGTCGACGACATTGGCATCGGAGCACATGACACAAATGACATGTTGGAAAAACTTCGAGCAGTCTTTACATGCATCCGAGAATCAGGAATGAAACTCGCAACAGACAAATGCGCATTTGGACTCAGAGAAATACAATTCCTTGGTAATACGATAACCTCTGAGGGTCTCACACCAATTACACAGAAGATTACAACTTTTCTGAAAACATTCAGAATGCCGCGAAACCCAAAACAAGTCAAACGAATGATCGGATTTTTTTCAATTTTACAAAGCCTTTATCCCTGAACTTGCTGAAAAACTTTTACCGTTCTATCGTCTACTTAAGAAAGACACCAATTTCGTGATAGAAGAAGAACACCAGGTTATGCTGGAAAAGCTCACAAATGATCTAAGAACAGCCTGTGACCTTTCACTCAGATTACCCAAAGTTGACCAGCAATATGTAATAATGGCTGATGCATCCTTTTACGCAGCCGGATACGTACTGATGATAGAAGACTACACAACAAATGATGATAATCAGGAACTGAAAATTTATGCACCCGTCAGTTTTGGATCTAGAATTTTCCACCCAAACCAACTCAAACTTTCGATATATGCGAAAGAATTCCTCGCAGTTCACTTTGCCCTAGATACCTTTGCAAATATTATATGGGGATGTAAAAAAACCAATTCTCATTTTGACAGACAACAGATCAGTAACCAGGTTCTTTCAAACAAAAATCATACCGCCAACACTTTGGAATGCTCTCGATCATGTACTCAGCTTCGACATCATACTGGGACACATACCCGGAAAAGCCAATTTAGCAGCGGACTATCTGTCGAGAATACACATAAACCCGAAAGAGAAGCTCGAGCTACGCATCAACTCACGCATACCGATGCACGAAATCGAAATCAACACAGCAGCAGATACACCTGACAATTCAACCAGTTATCTGAGCAGCACAGAAAATGACGATACCCCCAAAATTATGAAAACATACTTACTTGAGAGAAAACAAACCAGCGGAGAAGATCCTATGAATGTTCGAGCTGACGTTCAACTGCAAATTCTTGCACCTGAAACGCAACAAATAAACGCCATGCATGAACAAAACCCATTGGATGAATTCATCACTCATGGGCACGGACCTTTAGACCTCCGTGCCGAACAACAACAAGACAAAGATATCAAACGGGTACTGCTCTGGTTTGAGAGAGGTTCACCGACTACAGGACAATATCTATCCAGTGACCTAAAAAAGTATCTCAAGCAGTTCCCAAGACTATCGATAACAGAAGGCGTCCTTCATCGCAAGTTCTATAACCACACTGGAAACCAATTTATTAAACAATATTGCGTCCCGTCGCACTTACAGAAGGAAGTACTGTACAGAATTCATAACAGTGTTTGGAGTGGGCACAAAGGAGTCTCACTGACAATAGCAGAATTCAGAAAACGATTTTACTTCCCGAACTTCACTGAACGCCTAACAGAATATATCAGAAACTGTCTCACATGCTTGCAAACAAAACCAGCACCAACATCTGCATTGAAACCTCCATTACAACCACTTTCGTCTCTACAAAACTTCCCAGCAGACCTTTTACTAATAGATCTGGTGGGAAAGATGCACCCTTCTCCCTACACGTACATTCTCTCAGGTATTGACGTGTTCTCGAAGTACCTTTTCGCCACACCTCTTATGAAAGGCGACGCAGACATCGTAGCACGAGTCCTTGTCTCAATTTTTCTGAGACACTCCTACATTCCCTCAAGAATCATATGTGACCTTGGTACTGCGTTTACATCCGAACTAATGAGCGAACTAGCAAACCTATTGGAGGTAGAGCTCAAACATTGCACACTGAAACATGCGCAAACCATTGGCTTACTTGAAAGAAACCACGCACCGCTCAAACAAATCTTGAGAATTAACGAAAACCAAACTTCCTCGGACTGGCATAGATACGTTGACATTGCAGTATTCATACACAACACAACATTTGCACCAGCTCTTGGGTGCACGCCATCTGACGTTTTTCACGGCAGAACACCGATAAATCCTTTGGACCTCAGATTTCAGAATACAAAATTATGGGAGTCTCACCCAAAATACGACTGCATTAAAGAGCTACAAGACAAAACTACGGAGCTTTTCTCCAGCGTAAAAGACAACCTTATCTCGTCTTATCTGAAATATAAAAAGTACTATGACAGAAAAGCCAACGCCACACCACTAAAACCCAAATCATACTGCCTGATCCTTGACCCAAAAAGCACAACACAGGTAGCAGTGATGAATAAACAGCAAAGCAGGTGGATACCATTATACAGAGTAGAAAAAGTGCTCACGAATGCAAACTACATTGTACGCAAAACCAACACAAATTACACGCAATGTATCCATCGAATGAGACTTCGACCTGTGAAACCTCAATATCAAGTAGAAGACCTCGAACATGTAGACCCCGAAAACTTTGAAGCAGATCCCACCATACCAGAACAAGAGAGAGAACCACAGCTGTTCGACAACCAAGTCAGGCACCACATTAACGAAGACAACATGCAGCTACCCATAACAACACCAGATGCCCAGTCAGTTTCTTTCAACTCAAACATCCAAACAGCTAATTTTTCTTCTGAAGACCCGCCAATACAATTTCATGATATGACACACGAACCGACGTTTGACCAAGATGCATTCTTCGTGGAAGGCTCAGTTCCAAGCGCAAACACGCAAGAAACACCAGAATCAATTGATACAGGAGACTACGTCTTCTCAAACAACTCAAACTTCTTACCGTCCGACAGTCGTTTTGGCTCAAATCGACGATACAACCTTCGCAGAAATGATCATCTGGCATTGGCCCGAGAAAACTCGCTATATGACCTCTTGCAACCATCAGAAAAAGCAAAGGAAGAACAGGTAAAAGTCATAACTTACTTCCCACTTGACCACATCCCAGACCCAAACCTGACAATTGATACAACAGAAACTGATCACGATGAGAGCATTGCAGACTCACAAGCGACAAGCGCACAGTCGCGAAACCAGAGTCTCAATGACTTCACGTTCGATTCATCTGAAAATCTTGGCGATCTATTTGGTGACGTTAATAGCCCCGTCTACACGCCCCCAATATTAGACACTACAGGCGAAACCTTATACCGGACCAACTCGATCAACGATATTTACAACAATACAACCTCAAGCGATGATGTCCAACAACCGATATCCGACGAGAACAATGAGCACTCCATTATAGGAGGCAACATTTCACAAATTGAAAATAACGAGAGCAATAGTGCTATTTCTCAACACGATAACCCAAGCACATCTTCACCACTTCCTCAAAGAGTATCCAACAGAGAACTAGCGGACCTTGGCCAAACGCTTCAAAACAGACGAAGAATTGTTCCGCTAACACTTCACCGTCGGGAGATCAACGGAAACCTTCACCAAACTTTTGGCTTCGAAGATGACAGCCAATAGGAATTGAGCACCAATTCTCTATTATACATACACATTAGATACGTCACCAACCAATGAAAACACTCCAAAAAAAATCCTAATTTAAAAGGAAAAAAGATACAGCTCAAATCATTTTCCACAACTCTGTACCTGAAAATCAGTCGCACAAAGACTCTAATTGAATTTCACAAACAAGCCTATTTAGCCAAAATGCTCAATACCGTATTATTTTTACTACAGCTTTTACCCCTGATAAAAACGAACCAACCATCGGTGGCAACAAAAGATGGAGTATTATTCAACCTTCATCAGAAAATTCTATTGACAGAAAAATTTGTCAAAACTGAAATCCTGGTCCCCTACCCAATATATAACAAAACAGTGGAAGACAAACTGATCAACCTGACAAAAGAGATAGACAAAATGTGGACTTCAGAAAATTATGGATGCCCATTGAACTTCACAAATATGACTGACTCGACAGCAGGCCTCCACTGGATAGCGCAACAAACAATGATAGAAAACCAACAGGCCCAACACGACATTGTAAACCTCAAATTGGAAATGAACACACTACTAAGAGCAAACAGTCAAACTTCTACAACACTGCAAAGACAACCCCGCGGTGCGGCTGCCGCAGCAGCAGCAGCCGCAGTGCTTGGAATTGGAATAGGAACAGGCGACAAATTACTATGCTTCATCAAATCAGTGTTTGGAGGATGCGACAAAAGAGTGGCTAGAAACCAGAAAAACATCAGACAAGCAATGGCTTATCTTCAATACCTAACCGATCATGTTGAACAAATAACAATCCAAAACATTGAAAAATTCTATGTTGTATCAGGTGAACTGAAAGCCATCAAAGAAGCCCAGAACGAAATTATAGAGACACAAAACAGGAACTGGGAACTTGCTGAAGGACAATTCAAGGCGTTACGACAAAACGTGCACCACATGAAACTGCATCCAATACTTATACGTAAGAGAACAAATCAATCAACATAGTCTTGTACTTAGCAATATTTTTCAAGCAATACTTGCTAACATCAAAACATACCGATCGGCCCTTTATACATTTCGAATCAACATACTGAATGCCTTGACGCCTCTCATGAATCAGCTATTACCAATGTCATTAGTCCCAAGGGAGCAGTTGCATGAAATTCTTACGATTGTTCATTTGCAACAAAATGGACAACAGGATCGATTATCTCTAGCCGAACCAATCCAAGAGATTCTCTCATACTATGAAACGAAATTAGTCACACAAGTCGAGGCAATTGATGCAGGTCTTATACTTACACTTGCAATTCCAATGGCTTCAAAAAGTACAGTTATGAACGTATTGCATGCCATTCCGATCCCAATGCCGGACGGGGATACGGGTAAAGCTTTAGTTTGGCGACTTGAAGCCAAATACATGGCCGTCTCAGACGACGGAGAAGAACTAGCGTTTATCGATGAAGACGAGCTCGCAAATTGTATCGGATCCCAAAAATACGCAATATGCACAAAAGCCATTCCAACAGAACAGACTTATCAGTCCTGTATGGCTACTTTACTTTACCACGATGACGAGCTACTTGCATTGCAACGCTGTCAACTGGATGTAGTAGAATTGCCGTTGACTGAAAAAGCACGCAATCTCGGCTTCGGTCGTTGGTTAATAACATCGTCCAAAGACGATTATACACTCATCGAAAGCGCTGGTAATGGCAGCAATCCATTGGCAAGAATTGAGCATCCTGGGTGCAGAGTGTGTATCATCACACTGGGATGTGGAAAACAGCTTAGAGGACCAAATGTTCATCTTCGCTCAGACCTCACTGCTTGTGACACAGTACCAGCAATACGGTTAGATTTTCAATTGCCAGATCCAATAAGTACACTCTTTAAACTACTGCCCCCATTGGATGAACTACCAAACTTCTCATCAAGATCTGAGGCACAAATTCAAATTCTTCAGCAAATTCAACCAGAGTTCAAACAAATGGAAACACGGCGAACAAACAGCAAATCAATAGAACAAATGGCCGAACCAATTTTAGAAAGAATAAGAGCATTCATGCCCGAACTCGAACACCGATTCGAACAGTACATACCATGGAAAATGTCTCTTCTTTTCGGATTTTTATCCTTCTTGATTAGCGTATTACTACATCTAACTTATTCGCATCTTTTACACAAATGGGCAAAACTTCACCGACGTTTCCCTTTCCGAATAACACACGAAGGACGGCGAATAAAAACAAAACCAGTACAAGTTGTCGCATTGAATGACTATGAATACCTACAAGAACATCCAGAACATCCCCTGCACAAATGCTCACTAGTACTACCACTCGAAATTAAAACTGAGTTCGAAAATCAAAACGAAGAAAACTTAAATAAACCCCGCACTCCTTACACATTCCTAAGAGACTACAGCAGAAGACTAAAACGTAACGAAGAACCAACTATCAAAATTGATCATGTCAACAGGCCTGCCGCACCGAGTCAGCCCATCTATACACATATACCGGAACACCCACCGATATCCCATTACGGAGCGTACCCTCTCAGAACAATCAATACAGGAAACGTTTAGAAAAAAAAAACCTGACCGGGACTCGAACCCTCAACTTCAGCATGAGAGTGCAGCGCGCTACCAACTGCGCTAAGTGGGACGGCCGCGTGGTCCGTAAAAACAGCTTATAAATAAAAAAAAAGGAAAAAAAATGTTAAATTTTTTTTACCCTTCCCCTCTTCTCTGCCCCCTTACCCTTACCCTAGCTTACCCTTACACCCCTTTGCCCTTTCCCAGATTTTCCCACATTATGGACGCACCGGGAACCCGCCGGGATTCGAACCCGGAACCCCAGCTCAACGGCCAGAGATACTAACCACTGAACTAAGTCACTTGTTAAAAGTTATCAATTACACTCACTTCTACTCTGCCGCAAATTAAAAATTTTGTGTTAGCAGTGAGCAAGGAAAACAAAACTTAAAAATAAATTTTTTTAAAAAAAATTATTAATTAACAACATTTATAATAGCCCTAAATAAACCAGAGAGACCCATCCTCCATCTGGAAAGTACCTACCATTATATTTGCGAAAACTTAATTCAAAATTTTGATATTACTCGAGTATTAAACCGAAATTTTCATTACTTGCAATTATTCTTTGAGAAAAATCAACAAGGAAAAATTACAGAGCAATTCCCCTTAAACCTCCATTGTTAAAGGCGGGGATTTGCTCCCTACCTTTTTATCCAGCGACGAATTTATTTTTAAAAAGAATTTATACTGACGCACTAAACAACGGAGTAATAAGATGCAACTCCTAAAGGAAACTTATCAATTATCTGTCAAAGCGAGAAAAAGAAGGAAATCCATTAACCCGGAAGGCGAACTGTCCATCAATCACAATGACAGCCTATAATGGAACACTAATCAATCCAACCAGGGATAATTCCCCACAATACCAATTAATCAAAATGTCAAATTTCCCCAACTTCCCCCGCAACACTATCAATCATTCAAACTACCTTCTGCCTGCTAACTACCAGCAACACTCTTCATTGCTAACTGTTCATTCTCTCAACCTATTACAATTTCTTCGCGGATAGAAACTTGGAATTTATTTCAAACAACTTAAACAATTTTCCTACAACTAAAATTTTACCTTTTGCACTATTTCAAACATTTTATAATGAATCCAGTATATCACTTCAGAATTAAAGTTGAGCCGCGCATTAACACTACATTCAACGGCCAGCCAGCTTATATTACTGAATACAGCATTGCCTTTTTTACAGATCGTGAAGCAATAATTAGTATTAACATGCAACAGGACAATATTGTCAACAATATTTACTCAATTTCTTTTATCCCCCTTACAGTGAATGAGACATCAGCCGTATGGCAAACAATTCTACAATGCATACAATCGGGAAATAATTATATTAATGTGAATTTCTATCTTAATTCAGAAGGAGAACCAGTTGCAGTAGAACCATCGCAACCAACCATTTCTGAAAGTCCCGACAGCCCTGACCCTACATCAGACCACAATTCAACTGAATTAAATTATATTCCAATTTCTCCCCCATCACCCATTCCATTCTCAGATGACTCCATGTAAATTTCCTCAAACATTTGCATTTATATTCCATTAAAAATCTTATCTTATGTCTTATCTACCAACCCCAACTTTCACCACAATTGACCAATCAGAAGACACCATTCCTTACATCTCTCCAATTCCAACCCAATTTCCACTTTATGCATACTTTCTCACTGATTTTGATATAAAACTTGCAGTCTTTTCTGAATACTTCATATTCCCCTGCAATACCTTATGCTTCTGGATTAACTTCTTGGACAATAATCAAGACAAAAAAATCACTTTGGAACCAGATCATCCAAATTTTCTTACCTTTTTGAATTTCTTACAGAACACCGAAGAAGAATTTTTAGAAGGCGAATTTGACCTGTAATTTTTTTTTAAAAAAAAACCATATTTACTTATTCTTTCCCTGATATTTACAAATCTCAAAACCTAGCACCTCAACAATTTTGAATTTTCTTAAAAATCATGACAAGCATTTGGGACCAAATCCGAAATTACGTCGGCCCAGGAGACATCGCCCCAAAATTACACACCAGCCACAACATCAACGTTTGCGTAAAAGTCGGAATCCAATATAGGGAATGTTTTTTCAACGAATACGCAATATTACAAAATGGAACCATCGTGATCTGGGCACACTCCCATAGAGGCCTTCTCACGAAAAAATGTTTTTTCTACACAACCTGGGAATATTACACCTACGTTTACCATTTCATTACTTCATCCCAAGGTACCCAACTAGCCCACCAATTCTGGGATTTTATTCAAATGGACAATGACGACCCCATTGAGTTCGACCCTGTTGGCATCCGTGTATTCACTTAGACTTGCATAATTTTCTCTAATTTTTATCCGAAATACTTTTTTAAAATCTTTTTTCATGAGTCGCAATTAATTTAATGTAGTACTTATTTTATAAACACCGCAAATTATTCAAATGTAACGCCTCCTCTTTTTATTTTTAATTTCTTACCAATTTAATTTTTTACTTCTGTCCAAAAAAAAAAATTTTTTTACTCGTGAGTCACAACTCGTGAGCACAATGAGCAAGCACCCCTAACATAGCAAACTATTATTAACCAATCTATTCCCAACCATTATCAACAAAAATTAACATCCCACCTTGTTATCACTTCGAAGGGCACGTGATTGAAAGTCAAAATATTAATTGCTCACACTACATACGACTGTGCAAAATAACGACCCAAAAAACTCACGAAACATCATTTTTTTTCCAAAACAAAACCAAACTAACACAGACAGGACCCTTACCGATTGCTCAGTATCAACAAAAAAAGATCCTTTCAAAACACGTTGAAAGGGCACGGGCTTGAAATAATAAAATCTCAAAAAATTTGAAAAAAAACCCTGGCAGTATAGTTCCAACCCAAAAAAAATGTAAATTAAAGTTGAACAACTCACTTATTCCATTGAAGGATCCTTTGGAGGAAGAAACGAATACACAAAATTCTCGTTATCGTTCGATTGCGTTTTCGTTTCCCGTTTCCCACCCCATTTTCTTCGATTACCTCGTTTGTTATTTGTTTTTAAAATTAGACCACTATTAGCAAAACTCTGCACTTGCTCAGTCACATCACTAGCACCACCAGTTGATACTTCTCTTTCTTTCGCCCAGTCTAACACTGCC
Source organism: Convolutriloba macropyga (assembly GCF_964194025.1). Lineage (NCBI taxonomy): Eukaryota > Metazoa > Xenacoelomorpha > Acoela > Convolutidae > Convolutriloba > Convolutriloba macropyga. The sequence goes on from NW_027451768.1 coordinate 13,527, forward strand.
TTTTTATTTTTATTTGATATTACAATTCTTTTTACCACACCTTTACGTACACCATAAGCAAACGATCCCAAAGTCCGATCAACAACAACTTGATTCGATTGATCACGCGCCTCCCAGCCAGTCACCAACGACAAACCTCTTGTTAAAGTTAAAACAGCATGCGCACACAACGAAGGCTGGCACAACACATTATCTTTCGTCGGAATGAAAAACCAAACATCCTTTCCCAAACCACTTGCAGAAGGACCCCTCTTAATTAAATCCATAAAATATTGCGGAGTACCCATAACATTATTAAAATCCCTTGATGTCTGATAACTTCCACAAATCAGAAACAATTTCTCACCACACGGCGTTTTCGAAACACTATCATTACCCCCAATTTCAACATGTGCCGCCGTCCACCACTCATTCCATTGTACCATGGCATCTCTCCTTACACCAGTAAAACCATCAGGCAAAACACCACTCATTAAACCATCCACACAAAACGTCCAACCTATTGAATTACACAAACCAGCATACGACCCAACTTCTTGATACAACCTGCTATCACCACTCTCCAACTTTAATTTACTAACATAATTATACACATCGCCCTGATTTCTACAGCCCCGGAACCCTTCCACTAAACTTTCTTGCAATCCCACAATTTCTTCATTATTTATTGCCAATGGTACCTCTGGCCAACCATTCTCTCCAACCAGTCCCCCTTTACCTTCTATAGTTAATTTATTCTTTAAGGAGTTCCAACTATTTATACCCCGCCCATCGACTGTTTCCACTTCTTTCCATCCGAGACTTATTAATTTTTTCCGATCGTAGTACTGATGTTTGAACTCGTTCATTTCGATTAGCAAATCTTGTCTGCCTCGTGTCGTTCTAAACACGATAATTCTGTTTAAAAAAAATATTAATGCTAGCCTATGAAATCCTAAATTGTTATAAGTAATTAACGAACCTTTTAGTGTCCATACTTTGATAAAATAGAATATTCCGTTTCTTCGTTATTACAATCGTTTTTGCAAAGCTTCGATAAAAGATCCAATAGTCGATGAGTAACGCCGCTATTAAAGTTTGACCTCTCCGCAGTAAACGTATTCTGAATAACTTGATCAATAGAGCAGTCAATCACACTGTTCTCAATTTACTTTCCTCCAAAACTTCCATTAGTGACTGTCAATTACTGCCATACCGAGGGAATTACTTCCGAAAACTCCATTAGTGACTGTCATTTACTGCCATGCCGAGGGATTTACTTCATTACCTTACTCCCCTCACAACGTGGAGCAAATGGAACTGCCACACTTGACAGATCACTACTACATTAATCTTCCTGGGAAAAATGCAAATAAACCCGAAGAGATTATCAAACAACTGTCATACTGATACAAAATCTAATGAACGGCCTCCCACTCTAACCTTACTCAGAAAAAAAAGAAACTATTCATCACTTTATCTATTCAGTCCCACTTTCATTGTTAACAGCGAAGAAAACAGTAGCAGAGAAAATGAACTATCACCCTGACCCCCCACAACTCTTCTCCTTCGACGGGAGGCTCGCCCTGCTTATAAAAATGGGCATACCACAGACGCCCATTTACCGCACTTACGTGCAAATTACCTACGTGTGGCAGGGCGAGCCCACAAACCTGGACGTACTCAGAAAAACAGCCCTCATTCCTAGACGAAGCAGCCTTATGCCTCATTTAAGGAGAGTTGTGGGCGGTCAGGAGGCCCTTAATTTACGAATCGAGCCTCATCACTACGTCATCCGACATTTTTAATCTATTTTTATACAACACTGCACGTCTCTATTTTTCTACTGCATGCTTACTACGCCGGCCACGACCAACACGAACATCATTGAAACACTTGGCAAGAATCGAGGACACAAATCTTCAATCCCACCATCACCAACTGGACACATATGGCTCCGATATGGCACGAAACTCACATCCACTTGGCCAACGCGGAATGTAGTATTCTTTTCACAACATACAGCGGTCGCGTTCCCCAGCTCAATTTCTTCGCATACATCAGACGACAAAACAAGAGGCCACAAAAGAGCAAACAGACAGTAAACTTTCAGCATTTTGATCTGGAATACTCAATAAAAACTTAGAACAAACCACTATTGATGTTGTTTTCCATTTATACTTAATTAGCCCAGTAAATCCCTTGAGTTTGACAATACCACTAATCAAGACCCACTTGGCACAGCACACTAGGCAACCCTGTTTATAATCATAAGATTAAAGGTTCGAAACCCATCGCCTCCGCTTTTTCTAAAGAGCCGTAATATGACGATGCTAAATTTTGATTGGTTGAAAAAGACTTTTATAAATTCATACAGCACGCATTTTATTATCTTGAAATTCAGACAGACGATTGTGCTCAGTACAGTTCAGTTGCTTTCCATATTACTTGAATTGAAAAACTTGTAGCAGAAAAAGAGCGTTTTTACCGAACCCGCGCTTCGAATAGCACTTAGCAAAAACTTGCAATTAAAAGCCTTTATTAGAAAGGATATTGCAACGATAACTCTGTCTTCATACAATATAGTACTTGGCACTAGCACCTACATAGCTGCTTCTAAAAAGATAAAAAAGGAAGAAGCAAACAATAAGAAGAGAGTTATCATAACGACAAAACAATTATAGCACAAACCGACTAACTTCAGACAAATTTGACTAACGACAGGTGGGGCAATTATTATTCAAGGGCTGTAGCCTGGATAAATTTGTTTATGGAAGCAAAAAAAATCCGAGAAGTGGGATTTGAGCCCACGCCCTCCTGAGTCGTCGACAGCAGAATTCACCGCTCGGCTATCAGGTCCTTGTGATCTCCTATGCTACAATCGCTTTCACTTTAGCAACAAACTTCGGAGTGAGAGCACTTGAGATCACTCAAAAAAGGAGAAAAGTGAAAAAAGTCACTTGGGAACTCAAAGAATGTTCTAGAACAAAAGCGCAAAATCGGTCGAGCAAAAATTTTGCATAAAAAGACATACGATTACAATAATTGCTTCAAACTTCGTTCGAGAGCATTTACACATGTAAACTCTCAATAGGCGCTGATAATTTAGTCCTAGTTGACTGACCGGTGGGCGCGCTTCGTCGCGATAACCGGTCTGTTGTTCCGGATTAAATCACACAACGAGCTAGCATTTTTCGACATCTATCTTGCAAGATCTTGTTAGCTTCTTGCAAGATAATCGTCATTTACAAGAATCTTGCAAGATAATCGTCATTTACTAGAATCTTGCAAGATAATCGTCATTTACAAGAATCTTGCAAGATAATCGTCATTTACAAGAATCTTGCAAGATAATCGTCATTTACAAGAATCTTGCAAGATAATCGTCATTTACAAGAATCTTGCAAGATAATCGTCATTTCCAAGAATCTTGCAAGATAATCGTCGGAGTTCGTCTAGGGAAGGCATGCCCATGGACAACAGTCCTCAATTTTCCGCATAATTTTTTCCTTTTTTTCTCGTTTAATTTAGTTACCATTGATGATTGTGACTACATTATGGATAAAATAGTCAAAATGTTAATGTTTGGTGAACGCAAAGACGACCTATGATCGGGCTTTCTCGGATTTTGACCTCTTTTTCAAAATTCGGATTACCTGCGTATCGGCTTGCTTGACCGCCACCTCAATGTTTAACGAGTATTAACATTGAGAAAGCATGCACTTTGTCCGTTTGAAACAAAATTCAGTGTCGTCCATTTGAAACGTCGCCATGTTACTCTGCCCCCGTTAAATCTATTTCAGCATGGCGCTAGGAAAACAATCAGACGTGTATCAATGAAGAACTTTCACATCAGCATTGAGAAAATTTGCGTTCTCTATTCTGATGGGTTGATAGCTCTGTATCTTATTAACCACATTTCGCCATGTTTTAAAAATAATATGTGACCATTGACATAAAATAGCGTTCAGCCCAAAAATTGAGCGGTTTTTTGGATAAAGTTGTGCCATGTTCGGTTGCGATAGAATCATATCAACTCCAACGGGCCGATGAGCCATGGTCACGGCTAGCAAGGCAAGGCCAGACGCTATAAATCACAAGGAACAAAAATACATTTTATTTATTTTAGGCCAATAGAGCCCTTACTTCTACAGAACTCCAATGTATTAAGTTCTTTAATAGTTCCGTACCGTTACAAACACACATTTGAACATGCTAATGTAGTAGCAAGATTATTACGACAGCGCAGAAAATATTTGTTTAGAGCACTAACTTGATATTGTCTATGAAGTTGTAGACAGTGGGCAAACACAGTAGCCTCATTGGGCTAATATGTTTCAATTGCTCCTCTATGATGTCATCTGTTAGGTATGGAACTCGACCACATCTAAAGAAAACAAACTATCCACCAAGAATGTACCTTTTGATTGCTTGGTAAACAAGGAGGCTCGGTAATGTGCGTTCGCACATCAAGTTCCGACCCCGCTCATCCACATTTTTGGCATAAATGTCTACCAAATAAGAACAGATACAAAACCCCAAAAATTCAGGTATTTAAAAAAAAATGTGTGTATACAAAGGTCACCTCAAACGCAAATAACTCATTTGAGCAAAACTGCCGCATTCCATTGATGAGATCAGCCATTATTAACAAAGCAAGTCAAGACGAACAACCAAATCAAACAACAATAACAACAAACATTAATTACATCCAAAACATTGGGTCCATTTAAAAAAGATTACAGACGCTCAAAATAGCGTCATATAAAACTGAAACTAAACAAAATAACTTGTAATTCAGTAGAAAAGATATGGGACCACTCTATAAAAAGGCTCGGTAACAAATAGACAAAAAAGAACAAAAAAAACAGCAAAGATAAAAAAAAATTGGTTTACATCTCTAAAAACAATGATTTTAATTTAAGGAAAACCATTAGATGGCAATTGAAAAAATCCCATATGTTTATGATCGCAAACGCCTCTACAGAAGGGCTTTAAGACCTCTCATTAATAACTTTTTTTTTGGTTAAAAACGAAAAACAAACAGACAACAAAAAAATTAATTGAAACTAGCTAGAAAACGCTGTCGAAGCCTTAAAGCCAAATTTTGCCCCTAAAAAATGTCCAACTGAGCCTTGCGCGAACGCCTAAAATTCGTATAGCAGGCCTTTTTTAATGAGAATAGGTAACAAGTAGACCAGAAAAAGAACGGCAAAAACAATTCACCCCTTTGTTTTTTTTCGAAAATAATTACCTTCAAATTAACGAAAGCCACTAGCTAGAAAATGGAATAATTAAATAGGTTCGTCTATTAGTCCAAAAGAAGCGCTTGAGACCTGTAGTTTTTCAGATTATGCCTTACGTCTTAGAACGTTAAAGATAGACAAAAATCAAAAATTTACTTTTTGTGCGAAAAACCCCTGTCTAAGCCAGTAAATTCATTTAAAAATTCGCATTTAAAACAATTTCTTTAAATAAAACATTAAATTTTGTACACTTGCACCTACCCTCGACAAAAAAAGTCATATTAGACATGTAATTAACGACACTAGGTATCACATAGACAAAAAACAACAAAAAAACAGGTAAGATAAAAAAAAATTGGCTTATATTTTATTAAAAACAATTAATTCAAAGGAAAACCATTAGATGGCAATAGAAATCATCCAACATGTTTATGATCACATAAACCTCTATAGGATGGCCTAAAGATCTGTCATTGATGATTTTTTTGGTTACAAAAAGAACAACAAATAGAGACAACAGAAAAATTCAATTAAAACTTACGAGAAAATGCTGTTGAAGCCGTAAAGTCATACTTGGCTCCTCAAAATATGTTCAAATGAGCCTTACTCGAACGTGAAGAATGTGGTATAGGCGTGTTCATTAATGAGAAGAGGTAAAAAAGCAACAAAAAGAAGAAAAACGGCCAAAATTAATTGAAACTTTTTTTTCGAAAACAATTATTTTCAAAGTCATGAAAGCCATTAGCTACAAAAAAATTAGTTCGTCTAATTGGACAAAGGAAGCACTTGAGACCTGTAGGAATTCAGAATATGTCTTACGTCTAAGTTAACAATAGACAAATGAAAAATTAGTTTACTTTTTGTGCCAAAAACACGTGCCGAAGCCAGTAACGAATTCCTTTAAAAATATTTGATTTTGTAACTTGCACATTCCCACGACCACAATTATGCCATATGTGACCTGTAATTACGAGACTACGAAACAAATAGACAAAAAAGAACCAAAAAGCGAAGTTAAACAACGTTAAAAAAAAGTTTTATTACTTTTGAAAACAATTGTTTTCAAAGTCATGAAAGCCATCAGCTATTTACTCTAATCAGAATAAAGGCTCCCTTAATCCTTCATAAAATACCAATGAGAACTGTCATTATCCAAGTAAATTCAAACGACTAAAAAGACAAAGTAAAAACTACAGTTGAAGGCAATTGCAAGTAATCAATTAAATTCTTCGAGAAAGGGATGTCGAAGCAGTTGAAACCAAAATCTATGCCTTTCAAGACTTTTATATGTTCAATTGTGCTCTATTTTGAACGCAAATAATGTAAATTGTGAACTGTCAATAATGTGATAATGTGACAAAACGAGGGAAAAAACGTGAAAAAGGCGCCAATACCTAAAAACCAAGAAGTTGTGAAATCTAGTAGTATGAAAGCCAAAAACCATAACTTAACTCGTAATACTGCCAGAAGAGAATTAAAATTTAATTCATTAGAAAGTAGAGGAAGAAGAGTCATTCTTTCTTTGCTAAAACGAAGCTACAAGTTGACCAAATTAAGAGAGAAATAGTGGCAAAATTCAATAAGCCATTGTTTAATTAAAATCAAACATTTTTAAAAGTCAAAACGACGATAATCTTTCGAGTAAAGAAAATAGATACATTAACATGGAACTGCTTAGGAAGTCATTTGCGCCAATCAACATTGAGCTTTGATCTGAATTGTTCTGTTCTTTAACATAAAAAAGCTAGATTTTATTTTCTAAAAAGGACCGACAGATTACAATCCGAGTTGTTTTTTCGATTGTAACAGTCCAAGATTGGATCAAAACCATCCCCACGTTTGCTGTGCGTCCATTTAGAAAACGAAATTGTTTCGAATGTTTTAGATCTATATAATTTGTTAGTTAAAAGATCAAAATAAATGCTGCGTTTTGATAATCAGAGTAACGTTAGCAAAACGGCAAAACTTTGATTCTAGACTACTCTCAATGGAAGTCGAAGTAAAACTAGCTCTCCTTGTAGTTTACAAAGATTGTGACTGTTCTTTTTGGGGTGTGTACTTCCGGCAAATTTAATCAAATTGGACTAAAGAAGCTTATTTCGGGCAATTTTTAATGAAAAAGGCTGAATTTTGAAACATTTAGCCAAAATTTTAGCCAGAAAAAAAATGAAAATAGTCAACAACACTTTTTTGCCTCTAAATAAAAATCAACAGTACTATTGTTAAAAATTTTCAGCAAAATTGACGTAAGTTTAGGAGAAATTCCGGAAAATGTGAATAAAAACAACGGAAACTCGTCTATTCACAAAACTTCAAAACTCGATAACTCCCTGTAAAATACGAAATTAAAAAATCTTTTTAATTTCATATTCTACGCTGGAGGGCCTTTCAATGATACCATTCACAACTCTGTACGATGAATATATAGATCGGTCAAAATTGTCCGAACAAAAAAAACCATTTGAGTATATAGTTCCCCCCTCAAGAGGGGTCGGAACTATAAACAAAATTTTAAATCAAAACAAGATATCGCAAGTCTGTGCATGGCGCTTCAGTGATTAGCGTTTTTACTTAAAATTCAGGCATGGATCAATTGAAACTCTCATAACAAATGAGGCATCTTAGTTTCTTTCATTTTTGAAAAAGTTATGTTCATCAAGGCGAAGTCTTCACACCAAGAGTTTTGAAAAAACAACTTTCAACTAACAACTGTAATTTAATCATTTGGCAATATCTAAATTTGCCAACATCCAAATTAGCGGCTAATTGTTAAAATATTTAGAGACGCAGCAAATCATTGTTTGAAGCAAGAAAAAAGATATGAGAAACCAAAAAGATTCGGCCGTGCTGACATTTTAATTCAACAACTTTCCTTCAAAAACTTGCTCTAGAACGAATAGCGGGAACTCAAATCGATTGCAGCCTGCTTCAGTCGTGGAGGAGGGGGGAGAGTTTATTATAACTCAATTAAAACAAAAAAGAACGCCAATTTTGGCAAACTTTTCATTTCACTTTTAGTAGCGAACTTGCGCCACTGTGGAGTTCAACTGCTGACACCTGTGAATAAGAAATTTAAAACGATTAGAGCGTAAGTGAACAAAAATAGTCAATTTCGCAAAACTGAAAGTTTCAGAGTGGAACTTTTCTAGTTTTCAAATAAACCCGAAAAACGTCTAAAAACGCACCCAAAACATTTCCAAATCCTGTTTTTAACGTTTTTGCTGCAACAATTGCAACAGCCTTGTTTTCAGGAGTATTCTAAACAAAAAAAGAAGAACTGTAAGCAACTATTTTCTGAGCAATTTGAAGAGACATTAGAAGCAACGATTGGAAAATAATCTATATCTGAGCATACTTAAAATCATTCGGCTAATGTAATAATATACAAATTTTCAGTACCATCAAGATCAATAAATACAAAATTTCACTTGGGATTGGCAAATAACTTGATTTTGCTCACGTTTGTCTACAAACGCAACTGAGTAGTATACATAGCTGTGTAGTGTATACTACGGGGGGGACATTACATGTTTTAAGATAGGGAATAATCATGTATGCAAGAATAGATGGGACATTTGTACTTTTTGGCCAAAAATTCATTTTTCCGAAAACTTTTGGAAATCTTTCGTGGGGTCATGTAAGGTGAAAAGAAACCGTATACATAGCTGTGTAGTGTATACTACGGGGGGGGACATTACATGTTTTAAGATAGGGAATAATCATGTATGCAAGAATAGATGGGACATTTGTACTTTTTGGCCAAAAATTCATTTTTCCGAAAACTTTTGGAAATCTTTCCTGGGGTCATGTAAGGTGAAAAGAAACCGATTTTTTGGGGAAATTTTTTTTTTGGTTTTTTTGCCCAGTCGGCCCTTTGAGAAATACTTTCTCACTCAGCGGAATGTTATTAACTCGTCACCGCGTTGTTCAACACGCTTATTTCAGTTCGATCCATTTTACCCGCTTTTAATAGTATTTTAACTGTATTTACTCTGCTTATTTACTTGATTTTGTCTAGTAGCGCCCTGTATAGACATAGTAAATTGAAAACGAACAACCTGTCCTTTGATTTATTGCAGAACTTGCACAAAACGACTAGTAACTTCTTTAATAGCTGTCTGAGTTAACCGAGGAAACTTGTCTGTCCTTTGATTTATTGCAGAACTTGCAAATAGCGACTAGTAACTTCTTTAATAGCTGTCTGAGTTAACCGAGGAAACTTGTATGACATCAACGACTCAACGTTGACGTTGATGTTTTGTGATTCTACTATTAATTATGAGTACGTTCTGTCTGATATCAACAACGCTGAAAAGTGTTGTTAACTGTCTAGACGGTGAAAGTTTAGCACGAAAATTGAACCAAGCACATCTGTGTAGATATATTCTTTCTCTTCAATCATAAACATTCTTGCGATCACCAGCATAAAATATCTCATACTTTCCTTTGTTCATTGCTGGCTAACTATTCTTGTACCATACATCACATCTTTTTTCATATCTTTCTTAATATGGGTAAATAATTTCAGAGAGCTAATGTCAATGTTCACCGACTCAAGTTCATCCACTAGTTACGACGCCGATAAAGAAAATTCGTCTAATGCTGCTGCTGCATACAGTCCTCGATCAATCCTACCGCCTTTAAAAATGAGAATCAAGTATCTCTGGCGTCCTCATGAAGAACATAACATAGTAGCAGCTCCAATTCGACGAGAACCCTCAGTTGTGCTTATGAAGTCTCCGAATCCTTCACAGCCTCAAGAAGAACTGAACATAGTAGAAGCTCACCTCGGGATTGAGGCCTCGCGGAGCATGTCAACAGCTCAAAATTCTTTACAACCGCGTAAAGTACAGAACATTATAATGGATACCAACCGACCGGGACCCTCCAGGTATATCGCAAAAGCTCCATTGTCGTACCCCATTGTAAAAGATCACAACTGTGAAGAATGTGCAAAAGCCAAGAAGCATAAAGAGCAAGCCCAGTTGTTTTATGATGCCGCAGCGAAGAAACTTGCAAACGTCCAGGAAATTTATCGCCGGAAAAGAAAGCTAGAAACGCAGGGAGTTTTCAGCCAGCTGATACAAGAAGAAATGCCCAACAGAAAGGCGGCATCAAACGCACGCAGTGCTTTGAAAAAACAGAAAGACAAAAAACAAATCTAGCTTCTTCGTGTTGGATTGATATTCAAAGCAATGAATATAAGCATTTGTGAACTCTCTGTACATCATAATGTTGCAGTTGCTTTGAAGTTGGAATATTAGATCATTTTTTTTTCCTCTCAGAAGTAGTGTAGCAGAAATAACGGACACCTTGATAATTAAGCTACATAACGGTTTTTTTGCTCCTTGCTAGAACTAGTTCAAAGAAAACTTCAACTTCTGTCAATAAGTAGGAGTAGCAAAAATAACTTGTGTATTGGCTCCTAAGGTGCCTGGTGATTACTTACACGAGTTTTAACTTGTACATATAAGGAGTATTGGTCAAAAATAACTTGTATATTGGATCCTTAGCTACCTGGTGTTTACCTAATTGAGTTTTAACTTGTACATATAAGGAGTATTGGTCAAGAATAACTTGTGTATAGGACCCTATGCTACCTGGTGGTTACCTAAGCGACTTTTAACTTGTACATATCAAGAGAAATGGTAAAAAAATAACTTGTTTATTGGATCCTAAGCTACCTGTTGGTTACCTAAGCGACTTTTAACTTGTACATATGAAGAGTATTGGTGAAAAATAACTTGTTTATTGGATCCTAAGCTACCTAGGGGTTACCCAAGCGAGTTTTAACTTGTACATATGAAGAGTATTGGGGAAAAATAACTTGTGTATTGGATCCTAAGCTACCTGCTGGTTACCCAAGCGAGTTTTAACTTGTACATATCAAGCATATTGGGGAAAAATAACTTGTGTATTGGATCCTAAGCTACCTGCTGGTTATCCAAGCGAGTTTTAACTTGTACATCGAAAGAGTATTGGTGAAAAATAACTTGTGTATTGGATCCTAAGCTACCTGCTGATTGACTAAGCGAGTTTTAACTTGTACATATAAAGAGTATTGGTCAAAAATAACTTGCGTATTGGATCCTAAGCTATCTGCTGGCTACCTAAGCGAGTTTTAACTTGTACATATAAAGAGTATTGGTCAAAAAAAACTTGTGTATTGGATCCTAAGCTACCTGCTGGCTACCTAAGCGATTTGTAACTTGTACATGTAAAGAGTATTAGTAAAAAATAACTTGTGTATTGGATCCTATGCTGCCTGCTGGTTGCCTAAGCGAGTTTTAACTTGTACATATAAGCAGTATTGGTCAAAAAGAACTTGTGTTTTGGATTCTAAGCTACCTACTGTTTGTCTAAGCGAGTTTTCATACGTACATATAAAGAGTATTAGTAAAAAATATCTTATGTATTGGATCCTAAGCTACCTAGGGGTTACCTAAGCGAGTTTTATCTTGTACATATAAAGACTATTGGTGAAAAATAACATGTGTATTGGATCCTAAGCTACCTGCTGGTTGCCTAAGCGAGTTTTAACTTGAACATATAAAGAGTATTGGTGAAAAACATCTTGTGTATTGGGTCTTAAGCAACGTCCTTGATCAGTGTGGGAAGCAGAAGACTGAGCGAAGCGGAGAGCAATCCAGGGAGAGCATGACGGAGAGCGAGGAGGGAGCAGGGCGGTGGATCAAAGCTGGGAGCCAGGGTAGAGCAGAACGGAGAGCAAAGCTGAGAGCAAGTAAGGAGCAGGATGGGTATGGGAGCAGAAGCTGGGAGCAAGTGGGGAAAGAAAACGATGCTGTGGTTAGTTCTGTTAAAACTTTCTATCTTTTTCACGGCAACCTTTTTTTCTAAAACTTTTTCCAATCTCCTCGGAAGAAATTATTCTTTCCACTTCATTAGATGCTGCTCTTATTTGTACAATTAATTGTTCATGATTTCTATATTTTGGGGAATTTATTATAAAGTCTTGTCTGGAGAAACAAGTATTGAGATAAACAGTCTAAAGAGTAGCAGGAACTGTACTCGCTTGACGCCAGTAAACTCTTTGCCTTCTTGACTTTGGCAACCCCAATGATCAGGAAGCTGACCTTGCTGGTTTAGAGAAACCCTATTGCGAAAATTAGACGACACCAGTTCACAAACTTTTAACACGCACCACCATTCACAAACACTCACTGAGCTCACTTAGACACTTAGATCAGTTGTAGGGTAGATTATGACAGATTGCTACAATCAACACAGATGATCTACGGAGGTAACTATGAACATGTGCTTTTCGCGTCTCTATACAATGACAACGAAGAAAAAACGCTTTTCTCCTGATTCTCAACGCGCACTTTTTTCGCGCCTATCTTTTACGGTGTAAAACTTATTCATCCATTCCTCTGCAGACTATCTAATTTATACTTAGCATTTCTCAAAAGGGGTATAGGGGGTGAAAAAACTTATTCATTCATACCTGGTCCCCCCTGCAGCCTACCTAATCGATACTTAGCATTTCTCAAAAGGGGTATAGAGGGTAAAAAAACTTATTCAATCATACCTGGTTCCCCATGCAGCCTACCTAATTGATACTTAGCATTTCTCAAAAGGGGTATAGGGGGTGAAAAAACTTATTCAATCATACCTGGTCCCCCCTGCAGCCTACCTAATCGATACTTAGCATTTCTCAAAAGGGGTATAGGGGGTGAAAAAACTTATTCAATCATACCTGGTTCCCCATGCAGCCTACCTAATTGATACTTAGCATTTCTCAAAAGGGGTATAGGGGTGAAAAAACTTATTCATTCATACCTGGTCCCCCCTGCAGCCTACCTAATCGATACTTAGCATTTCTCAAAATGGGTATAGGGGGTAAAAAAACCTTTTCAATCATACCTGGTCCCCCCTGCAGCCTACCTAATCGATACTTAGCATTTCTCAAAAGGGGTATAGAGGGTAAAAAAACTTATTCAATCATACCTGGTTCCCCATGCAGCCTACCTAATTGATACTTAGCATTTCTCAAAAGGGGTATAGGGGGTGAAAAAACTTATTCATTCATACCTGGTCCCCCCTGCAGCCTACCTAATCGATACTTAGCATTTCTCAAAATGGGTATAGAGGGTAAAAAACTTATTCAATCATACCTGGTCCCCCCTGCAGCCTACCTAATTGATACTTAGCATTTCTCAAAAGGGGTATAGAGGGTAAAAAAACTTATTCAATCATACCTGGTTCCCCATGCAGCCTACCTAATTGATACTTAGCATTTCTCAAAAGGGTATAGAGGGTAAAAACACTTATTCAATCATACCTGGTTCCCCATGCAGCCTACCTAATTGATACTTAGCAATTCTCAAAATGGGTATAGGGGTAAAAAAACTTATTCATTCATACCTGGTCCCCCCTGCAGCCTACCTAATCGATACTTAGCATTTCTCAAAATGGGTATAGAGGGTAAAAAAACTTATTCAATCATACCTGGTTCCCCATGCAGCCTACCTAATTGATACTTAGCATTTCTCAAAAGGGGTATAGGGGGTGAAAAAACTTATTCATTCATACCTGGTCCCCCCTGCAGCCTACCTAATCGATACTTAGCATTTCTCAAAATGGGTATAGGGGGTAAAAAAACTTATTCAATCATACCTGGTCCCCCCTGCAGCCTACCTAATCGATACTTAGCATTTCTCAAAAGGGGTATAGAGGGTAAAAAAACTTATTCAATCATACCTGGTTCCCCATGCAGCCTACCTAATTGATACTTAGCAATTCTCAAAAGGGGTATAGGGGGTGAAAAAACTTATTCATTCATACCTGGTCCCCCCTGCAGCCTACCTAATCGATACTTAGCATTTCTCAAATGGGGTATAGAGGGTAAAAAAACTTATTCAATCATACCTGGTCCCCCCTGCAGCCTACCTAATCGATACTTAGCATTTCTCAAAAGGGGTATAGAGGGTAAAAAAACTTATTCATTCATACCTGGTTCCCCATGCAGCCTACCTAATTGATACTTAGCATTTCTCAAAAGGGGTATAGGGGGTGAAAAAACTTATTCAATCATACCTGGTTCCCCATGCAGCCTACCTAATTGATACTTAGCATTTCTCAAAATGGGTATAGGGGGTAAAAAAACTTATTCATTCATACCTGGTCCCCCCTGCAGCCTGCCTAATCGATACTTAGCATTTCTCAAAATGGGTATAGAGGGTAAAAAAACTTATTCAATCATACCTGGTTCCCCATGCAGCCTACCTAATCGATACTTAGCATTTCTCAAAAGGGGTATAGAGGGTGAAAAAACTTATTCAATCATACCTGGTTCCCCATGCAGCCTACCTAATTGATACTTAGCATTTCTCAAAAGGGGTATAGAGGGTGAAAAAACTTAATCAATCATACCTGGTTCCCCATGCAGCCTACCTAATTGATACTTAGCATTTCTCAAAATGGGTATAGGGGGTAAAAAAACTTATTCATTCATACCTGGTCCCCCCTGCAGCCTGCCTAATCGATACTTAGCATTTCTCAAAATGGGTATAGAGGGTAAAAAAACTTATTCAATCATACCTGGTTCCCCATGCAGCCTACCTAATCGATACTTAGCATTTCTCAAAAGGGGTATAGAGGGTGAAAAAACTTAATCAATCATACCTGGTTCCCCATGCAGCCTACCTAATTGATACTTAGCATTTCTCAAAATGGGTATAGGGGGTAAAAAAACTTATTCATTCATACCTGGTCCCCCCTGCAGCCTGCCTAATCGATACTTAGCATTTCTCAAAATGGGTATAGAGGGTAAAAAAACTTATTCAATCATACCTGGTCCCCCCTGCAGCCTACCTAATCGATACTTAGCATTTCTCAAAAGGGGTATAGAGGGTAAAAAAACTTATTCATTCATACCTGGTTCCCCATGCAGCCTACCTAATTGATACTTAGCATTTCTCAAAAGGGGTATAGGGGGTGAAAAAACTTATTCAATCATACCTGGTTCCCCATGCAGCCTACCTAATTGATACTTAGCATTTCTCAAAATGGGTATAGGGGGTAAAAAAACTTATTCATTCATACCTGGTCCCCCCTGCAGCCTGCCTAATCGATACTTAGCATTTCTCAAAATGGGTATAGAGGGTAAAAAAACTTATTCAATCATACCTGGTTCCCCATGCAGCCTACCTAATCGATACTTAGCATTTCTCAAAAGGGGTATAGAGGGTGAAAAAACTTATTCAATCATACCTGGTTCCCCATGCAGCCTACCTAATTGATACTTAGCATTTCTCAAAAGGGGTATAGAGGGTAAAAAAACTTATTCAATCATACCTGGTTCCCCATGCAGCCTACCTAATCGATACTTAGCATTTCTCAAAATGGGTATAGGGGGTAAAAAAACTTATTCAATCATACCTGGTCCCCCCTGCAGCCTACCTAATTGATACTTAGCATTTCTCAAAATGGGTATAGAGGGTAAAAAAACTTATTCAATCATACCTGGTCCCCCTGCAGCCTACCTAATCGATACTTAGCATTTCTCAAAAGGGGTATAGAGGGTAAAAAAACTTATTCAATCATACCTGGTTCCCCATGCAGCCTACCTAATCGATACTTAGCATTTCTCAAAATGGGTATAGAGGGTAAAAAAACTTATTCAATCATTCCTGGTCCCCCCTGCAGCCTACCTAATTGATACTTAGCATTTCTCAAAAGGGGTATAGAGGGTAAAAAAACTTATTCAATCATACCTGGTTCCCCATGCAACCTACCTAATTGATACTTAGCATTTCTCAAAAGGGTATAGAGGGTAAAAAAACTTATTCATTCATACCTGGTCCCCCCTGCAACCTACCTAATCGATACTTAGCATTTCTCAAAATGGGTATAGGGGGTAAAAAAACTTATTCAATCATACCTGGTTCCCCATGCAGCCTACCTAATTGATACTTAGCATTTCTCAAAAGGGGTATAGGGGGTTAATAAAACATTCATTCATATCCTACTTTGTAATGATTTGGATAGTCTGTTTTGTTGCAGAAAAATTTTTGTCTTCACTTGGAGGTGAAGCGAAAAGTTTTTTTATTTACGGTACGTAGGCTCAACCCGAAGGGAGACAACCACATTACCACATTTATGATTGTCATAAACGGTAGATAGAATCATAAGTTTATAATGGTGTAGCACTATCAGAGTCCAAGTCAATTACTGAATGCTTCCTGAGTTTCTGAGGGATATCACCGTCATCACTGGAGACAAATTCAAACTTTTTCTTGGTTGTCAAAAATACTTTTGGGGTATTATTGAGGACGCTGTTCTCATCTAGATTTGATTCTGACCTACACTTTTGTTTTTTTTCTTGGCGCATCGGGAGGGTTTTCGAGGGAAAATACTTCTGAAGTAGAGCAAATGTCGCGAAAAGTTTCACTTCGATCTGATTCCTCAGCCTCATCGTCGATAAATAAGCACCTGTCGTGGTCGAAATCATCTTGCTCGCTCAACAGTTCAAAGTCGATCAGGTCTTCTTCAAGTTCATCATCGCTGTATGATCGTTGGTTGAGACCTGGGTCAGGCGGAGACCAGAACTCCTGCAGCTCTGTTTGTAGAGTGTACTGAGTAGGCGGTGGGCTCTGTTCCATGGAAGACTCTGCCAGGACTTCGTTGTCACTCTCATCGCTTGAACCCCACTCTGGATTGCAAGTAATCTGTCGGGCAAACATTTCATCTAGCAATTGCTTATGTCCGAATGGTAGCGTTGTTAATTTGTCCTGGCAAATATAACGCTTGTCGTCGTATCCAGACAACGATTTTTTATTGGTGACAACTGTCATCAACTGGTGTTTGCTTGATGCAATTCTTGTATTTAGCAGGCGTACTGTTTCTCCACCCAAGAGAACCTGCTTGTACAATTCATGAGTCATTCTCTGCCGCGCGTCTCTGGTGACCCCTTTAGCTGACTGCTTCGTATCACCTGTGAAAGTTTTTAACATAGATTGAACACCTGATTTCACCTGTAGCCACTAGACAACAGAAACTGACTTTGGAAAAAGTTTGAACCATCGATTACGTCTTCTCACGTCTTCTCGTCGTAATATATGCAAAAGAAAAACTGGTGAGTATATAAAGAAATATTTACCTTCGGAAAGTTTGATCGAGTAGAGCTTGGGCTTGAGACCTACAAATTCAGAAACTGTGCGACCAGCCATTTCATCCTTGAACTTGAGCGTCACTTTTGCATTGCTTCCATCGTATTGTGGATGGTTCCTTGGGAAGTTGGAGAAGTCAAACAGCTGTGTCAATTGTTTTGATTCTATATCTGCAAAAAAGTCCTCTGTTTGCACCTCATAAACAAAGCTGTCAGTGTCAGAATGAGGCAGTTTGCAGTCAAAGTTCTGTTTCATGGTTTTGTAGTGGAACTCGTACATAAATTTTTTTGAGAGGTCTAGGATACACGCTCCAACAATTGTAGGTTTGTCCCATAAAATTTCGGTCTGGTTGAGACTTACTGTAGCCAAATCATCAGCAAGGATTTGAAAAGTTTTCAGCTCAGGTCTACTAGTCCATTTTAAGGCTTCTTGTTCATCACGTACCATCTTGACTTTAATCCGGTTGCGTTTGCCTTCACATGTTTTCCCAAAAGCGCTGTTTACCATGAGCTTATAGAAATTCTCTTCAAATTTGTTCTGGGCTTCCTTGCGCTTTTGAGTGTTCAGCTGAACGTACGGCGCCAGCCATTTGGACTGTTTGAATGCAAGTGCTCGATGAACTTTGGTTACTTTCAGCCCTAGCTCAACGTACAACTTGAGTGTCTGATAATGCAGAGTATATTTCGTTTTTGGGAATAGAGTTTGAATAAGTTTCTTATTCGAAGGAGGCGCGGTCACTTGCATCTGCTCAAGGAGTTCCCGTTGGTAGTCACTCAGCCAGTATGCATCAATTTTGTCCTTTGTTGGTGCTAATGGGAAGTCAGAGTGTAGATTGTGAAGATCGTCGGGATAGTCCAGATCTACTTCTACGATGTAGCCAACATCACTGTCATCTGCAGTCTCTAGAATTTTGTTGATTAGTTCAGGTTCAATTTCTGAATCCCATACCTGATCGAAATAATCAAAATCGTTAAGTGGTAAGCAAAACTTTTCCATCACTCCACCATAAAGATTGTTTGCGTCGATCATTATAATGAAGGTTGACGGATTCGTTGCATCAAAATTATCAAGATATTTATTGTTGGCTACTGCCAATCTTTTACTGTAAACGGAACTGATCCCTCCGCGGATCAGATTTTCTACCATGTCTAGGTGCTCGCGCTGGGTTAGCAACTCTATGGGGGCTTTGCAGGTTTTCAGCATTGCGTCGCCTGATAGATTCGATGCAGTATAGTATTGGCAGCAGTCCAAACCATATGTTTCGTAACAAACCTTTCGGAAGCAGACAACAATTGCCGCTAACAGAAAAACGTCTGTTTGCAGATAAATGTCGTAGTATTCACCGACAGTACTACATTCAAAAATTTTAAATACTTCTACTGCGTGCTCGTATTCTTCTTGTGTTACGTTAACTTCAAACTGATGTAAACTGTTGGTCCACAGAGAACGCGGAGGCAGCTTGGACTCCTCCAGTTTGTTGAAGTTGTCAATATAGCTGTAAGGGAAGAAGCCTTTTTGCTTCAACTTGTCGACAGCACTTTCTGGCCATTCACTGAAGTGCTGCACCAGCAACTTGAAAGCTTCAGCTGGCAGATTTTTAGCCAATGAGTCAAGAGATGAAGGCATGAACCGAAAAGAGTCCAGCAGTCTTATGTTTTCGTATACTGGTCGTTCCTTTTTGTTTTTGTCTAACCGCATTTTTATGAAAACTCCAATTTCTAGTGCTATATATTTTTCATCTGTGGTTGGGACTATTGTAACTCGGTTTCGCATGTTGCTTCCTTGAAGTGCTAGTATTACGTGGTGGAGATCATAGTTTGAAAGATTATGCGCAAATACTGGCGTGAAGTTCAAAAGTTTCCGGTTGATGTTACATTCATTATGAGCCCAGCCAAGAAACTCACCCGTGAAGTGACAATGGTCTAGCACTGTTGGGTTTTCGATCGATTGATCTAATGGAGATTCGCAAATCCAACAGTTCTCAACGTTAGTTCTTGCTATTGTCGGTATGCCGTCAAAGTATCTGTTTTGTTGTTTCTTGACATATATTGTCTTGGCCATCTTCTCGAGCGACTCCACAAATTGCTGCATTACTCCAGGACCTCGTTCACCTTCAAAATGAAATGGTTCTTCTTGACCTTGTGCAATGAACAGCAAGGCATAGCTGCATGGTTTGTGTATTTCAATAACTCTTGAATCGGAGAACTGTGTGTCGTTTCTACAAGTCGTGACCGGCTCAATGATTGACTCGAGATCGAAAAAGCCAACCACTGGAGCAAACCAGCGCGCTTGTAGT
Organism: Convolutriloba macropyga; assembly: GCF_964194025.1. Lineage (NCBI taxonomy): Eukaryota > Metazoa > Xenacoelomorpha > Acoela > Convolutidae > Convolutriloba > Convolutriloba macropyga. The sequence goes on from NW_027451768.1 coordinate 33,179, forward strand.
TTTCTAAAGGTGAAGGAGTTTTTGTTCTCAGCTGGCATTCGAACAATAGCTGGCTTCTTTTGACAACAAGATGTGTTTTTCGTATCTTGCTTTTGAACTACAGACATGAAAACAGTTCCTGCACAGATGATTATCAATGCGTAGAACTCTTTTCCTCACTTTGTGAACTAAGCTCTTCAAGTTTCTGATCAGGACGTAGTGATGCATGGTTCCATCGCTTAGAAGAAGTAAATCGAGATTGAATTCACAATCGAGTTTTTTTGAGACACGGAAGGGGATCAGTTTTTCGTCTGAGTACCTAAAGTTGAACGCGTGTTTTAGTTTCCAATCAAAAGAGGAGTGTGAGAGGGGGGATATATATAACCAATGAAAACAATTATACGATGCTTTTATTTCAAATATAATAAAGCATAACTTACCGAAACACGTTTACACGCACATTGTTCAGCTCCTCAAATCGACTCATCTTGTGAAATCCCATGGGCATGTTGTACTGTCCAATTGGCTGCTTGGCAATTTTGTTTTCGGGCCCATATGTATGAGGGCTAGTAATTTGTCGACTTGAGGTTCCTTTTGGCACAAGTCGTGGCCCATACTTCAAATGATATGCCGCTGTGAAGCAATATAAAAAGCAGTTTTCATCTTCCCTGTTTCTGATGTTCAGAAGAGCTGACGTTTGCGAGAGCTTATGTGGTAACGCTAAATACGATGAGCCCTCGATTGGCTTCGATTTTACTGTGCGAATTTCAATTTTAATTATGTGATCCAAAGTCCAACCGCTACCATGAGATGCAAAGCTGTTAAGTGACAAGAGCATCTGTTCAACCATTTGGTGAAAACTTTCGTCTGCAATGCCTCCGAAGTCAACTCGTTCCATTTTTGACTGCACATGAATTGTTATCTTGTGTGATTCCTCAGACAAGTCTTCTGAGTCTTCAACTGGTTTTCTGAGCTGTATCACAGCTCCAAATTGGATTTTCTGAGGACTCTGCTGCACACTTATTCTGACAATGTTCTTGATCTCTTCACTTTTAACCTGCATGGCGTGTAACAGGTCAATCTCGCGGACACCCACTTTCACTTCGTACTCCCTCATGCTGTTTCCGAAAGCTTTTTCAACTGGTAGTAGTCCGTTTTCAGAGATCGTGTCTGCGTCAACGTTCCATGTTGGCAAACCATGGACGTTATTCATATGTTCCATGTAGTCAAGGTCTCTGCTGAAGATTTTGTTACAGTAAAGACAGTATCGAGGATTAGTCTGTCCGTGTTGAACCGTCACATGGCCTCTCATTTCATATAAGCTTTGGGTCTCATAGCCACAGTCATGACATTCGAACGAGTTGCGGGGGGCGTAAATTTTATGAATTGTTTTTCTGTGTCGTCGGAGGCTTCTTTTATCAGAAAGCTTTTTTTGACAAATGTCGCAAACTATTGGGTTCATTTTTGAACAAAACTTCAGCTTATAGCGCTAAAAACCCTCAGCTGTGAAGAGAACAGGATTGAAAGCAGTAAAAATAAGAGTTTAAAAATAAGAGCAGAAAGGTTTTAGTCAACTGATCAGTAGAAAGAAAGGCAAAAAGCAATGAGTGAATGACTGCTTCCTGTAATCAAAGTAATCCGCATATCTTTAGCCAATCAGCTGAAAGCAAACTTTATTTATTTGTTTTAAGCAAGCTTTAATCACAATACGCGTCAACAAAATTTTATGTCCTCGGGGGGACTTATTGACATTGTGTAAGATCTCGCTTGGCGGCTGTCCTCTGAAAAATTCAACTATCTAGAGCTGCTTAGGCTTATGTTTATCTGAAGACTATAAAATCAACATATCTGGGGGCTTTCTGTCTGTAAAATTTAGAGATTTCAGACGTAGTTTATTTGCCTTTCTCAGAGATTAAAGAATGTTTATTAGAAATTAACATTGAACCGCTATTTCAACTTTTTGGCTTTGTATTTTTTTGGATTCTCAGAATTATATATCTAATGAACTTTCAGAATTTTTTTTTTGGAGAAATTTTAATTCATATGTTTAACAAATGACAGCAGCTGCATCTCATTTACATCAGGAATATAGGGAAAGTAATCAGTCATAAGATAGTGAGCAATATATATGCAAAAAAGTCCACACAGTTGCGAGTTCGCGCATTGCAAGGGTTTTCCGGTTTCTCGTCTATCTTCCATAAGATCCACATATATAGTGTCCGCACTGATACCCTTTAGGTGATCGCAAATATGCTTATACGAATAAATTGGTAAAGCCAAAGGGTCTGCAAAGTAGATAATTGGAGACGCATATCTTTTGGCTAACACAAGCCAATGTGTACCAATTGATGCAGCAGGTGAAGCGTTGACAATAGTAAAAGAATTTGGCGACATTTTCAGGGGGAAGTTGTCTGCGGCATAGACACCGTTGAATTTATGTTTCAAGTGTTTGCATTGCTGTATCAACTTGAATATCTGATCTTCATCCATTAGCTCATAGGCAGAGAGTTTTTGGAAACGTTTCTTGCAGAATCGATGTATACTGTTGAACATTTTTCTCCCAAGAAGAATATTTCAATGTTGTTTGCTAATGCTGCACCGAACTTAAGTTCGACTGATAATGATGAGTTTGTTAATTCGGGGTGAATGAAATCATGCGTGGCTTCTTGTGTACTCGTAAGATCAAACACCATTATATAATGGCGCGGGAAATCAGCCAGTGATATACCGTGACCATTTTCAATGAAAGCCAAGGCTCCCATTGAATTGAAGTATAGCCTTTTGTCGTCTCTGGTCGACATTGGCGTACCAGCAGTTCCAAATCCATTGCGGTAAACAGTTATCTCATTTAGACCAAACTTTCGATATGAAAATGGATTTTCAGTGTTGGTTCCAATGAAAGGGGCACTTGCAGACACTGCAATAATAAGTCTTCGAATGGGTTCCTTTGTGAAAATATCTTCTTGTTTCCAGCTTTGTTGTCCAGCCGTTGCGAGAAACGCTTTCGAAATAACTTCGTTGTATCGATACATGGCTGGGGTTTTCAGAAGGGTTTTTTCAATTGCTCCCACCACATTATCCGATACTGTCATTTTGCGAACGAACAAATTAGCTTCATCGATTTTCACTTTATAATGCTTTGCACCGTCTTCACTCATTATAACAAAGTCATCTTGTGATCTTCGGAAAGAGATTCGCATTGTGACACCACTTATTAGGTGCTTCTCACATGAGAAAAAGTCTACAGCAACTTTACCGTATAGTGTAAGTTGGATGGATCTTCGAACAAGTAGTTCCCGTTGGGCAATAGAAGCGTTTGGAATTGTGTTGGGATCAGATTCGTATTCGTATCCTTGACATTTCAACCATGTACTTTTTGCGTCTGAGCCATGAGAAAATTCAGTTTCAATGAAACATTTGTGCGCGTAGTGTCCATTAGCTGATGAAATTTTGTTACCGTTAGCTGACACTGTACAATCAGCGAATAAAGAGTGTAAGATATTATTTACGAAGAAAGGTGTGTCGCTTGCATTGGCATCTCCAGTAGTATAACGTAAATTGTTTCCATTGCTTTGCACAATACAGCACTTTACCTCGAGATAAATTTTCTGTAAGTCGATGAAATTGTTTCGGTCTCCAACAATTTCAAATTCCAGTGAAGATCCGGTAGGAGAATAAAGGGGGCCAGTTTACTGCTCGAAAGCTTGGTCAAACGTAACGAGCAGAGGGGGTTTCTCAAACAAGTCCAACGAACTATGCGTTGCCTCAGATGGGATAACAATGTTAGCGCGCATTTTTAACTTTTGAGAAGAAATCTGATCGACTTCTTTGCAGCTTGGTTTTTGATGAAATGGCGCGTTTAATTGGAGAAGGTTTGTTTTTGTAAGCTTTGCTTCCACGGGACTTCTTTCGTCTAATGACGCGCCGACCGATTTGAAGTGATCCTCCTAATTGTTTTTTTTTACTGTTTTTGCTACTGTACTTTTTAATGCCTGCTTTGCTGTCTTCTTCTTTGTTGCAAATTCAGCTATCTCGGGCGCTCCTTGCACAAGGAGCTCTCTGCCAATTCGCTTTGCTGCAGGCCAAATAAATCGTCTTGCCAAAGGTAAGGCCACGCGTCCAATGCCAGCAGCCAATGCTCCAAAACCGCTTCCTCTTTGTCTGTAATGTCCTGAGAAGTGAGGTATCGAATTGGATGCTTGATCATTATAGTACGCTTCCATCAGTTAGCTCGTTCTCTGAAATTTAAGATTGACGACAACTTTACCGATTCCAGTGAAAGGTATCAGTTTCCCAGTCTCACTTCTCAGCTCAACTTTGATGCTCTGGATATTGTTTGAAAGTAAACGCTTGTAATCCAAGTTTGTGAAAGTTTTATGGTGAACAGGTGCTACTGTGTTGAGGCTGCCGTTTCTCAAACGTCTCTCCGATTCAATGATTTTGAGAATGGGTACCCGCGAGTCACCCACATGTTGATATTCAATAATGTCGATGTAGACAAAAATAAGCTGTGAGCCACATGTTATATCAACGGGGAAAATACCAAAATGTATGTTAGGAGAGTTCGGAGCCCCATTTTCCAAGTTTGTCTTGTAACCAATGTGAACAAAACCATTGTGTGCAGGGTCCGGGGTCCCCTTGAAACCAAGAATGCTGGGAATTTCATTGTTTTGAAATGACAATCCTTCATTTTCCCCAAATGTTAACACAAGCTTTTGCGTTATCTTGTCGAACTTACGATCGAACTGTTTTAGTCTTGCAATGCGAACAATCTCCGAGACTAGATCTTCCCAGCTGTTGTAAATACCAGTCCGAATTTTTCTGAGTTGTCCTGATCGATTACTCGACTCATTTGGATCGGTCATTGAATTCTTGTAAACAACTATTTCTCCAGAGTTGACGTTATTGATGTTTGATGGAAAAGATAGAGAAGTCAATGCTACTTGCCATTCTCCCTGTAAGTGTATTGGTTGTGATAATTGGTTCCGAAATGCTGCCATAGTATTTTCATTGAAAACGTCCATTGATGCATTTGATAACAAGTCAATTGTAAACTCATTGCTGTTAGAAATCATTGCTCCTCTTCAGTGTTTAACACATTAACTTGTACTAATTCCGGTTCGTAAAACTTCCCAAGGATTTTAACGTTGTTCGCGTCAATCAGATTGTAGGTAGGTGGACTTGTTGTAGCCAATCGTAGTACTGTGAAAACTTGGTCTGTATAATTCTGAGTATAACCTTTTCTGAAGGTATCGTCTGGTTTTGCTATTCGTACCAGGTCCCCCTCTTCGAATCGTGGTTTATATTTATTGTTGTCCAAAGCAATCGAAATTAAAAATGGTTCATGTTTTTTGAAAACTTTATTTGGGGCTAACTTTGTGACGCGGTTAACACGACTGTTAATGATATTTACGAAATTGGGAAGCTCCTTTATATAGTTCCAAGTCCATTTTTCTTCCAAGTATCTGTATATAATGTTTTTAAGTGGTCGAATATTTCTTTCCGCAAACGCCGATTTGGTTTCGTTTTCGGTTGTATACAAATGAATCTTTTTGTTTTCACAGAAAGTTTTGAACTCGCCTTTGAATTCAGTGCCTTCGTCCGTCCACACTTTCTCTGGTTGTTTCGTCTTGATCATTTTTTTGAAGGCTTCAACGCAGTCTTTTGCATACATCGTTTTCAGAGGTTGAACACGTAAATAACGTGATAAAACGTCAACTGCAACCAATAGATATTTAACCCCATTATTGTGCTTCGCTATTTTGTCCATATAGGCAACATCCATGGACCAGATCTCGTTTATTCTGTAAGCAACTACCTTCAATCGTAAAAAATTTTTCCGGAATTGACGATATTTGGTGTACGAGTTTTTCGATTGAAGGAATTTCTCAATTTTTTTCTGTGATAGACCGCTTTCCTTTTTGATGTTGGTAACACTTCCAAAGGCTGCTTTTCCTTTTATGTAGACGTTATTTAGTTTTTTGATTTCCACTGAATGGAGTTTTCCAGCTTGTTGGCGTTTTGATTTCTTCCTCTGCGTCTGCGAAGCCTTCCTCATCAAAGCTAGCAGTCTCTGTTTTTTCTGCTCTCTCGACAGAAGGTTTCTGTTCACTGGCTCCTCCATCTGGAAACTGACGTAATTTTTGCTCTTTCTGAACTTTTATGAACTTCTTTGCATACGTATTACAAGTGAGGTGTGGTGCAAGGTTCAAATAATTCAGCACTTCATAATGGTTATGCGAAAGTTTCGATGATGTTTGTTGTAATGCGTAGAGGAAAGTTGAAGCTGGAATGTTAGTGCTCCTCTCATCGATGAAAATTTCGCCTTCATCGTCCAGAGAAATATTACGCGATTGGTTTATCTTCTTCAAAATTATTTTTGATTTTTCAAGTTTGTCCTTTTCAAGAAAATTTATGTCATTAATCACATTCTGACTGATTTCATCAAACTCTTTCTGTTTAAACCTATCTGTAATATTTTGCCGTTTTTCTTCCTCATCGGAAACCATGACGTCATCAGTCTGTTGCTCTGTGTTCTGATGAATAACTGCTTCTGGCTGCTCGTGTTTCAATGTTCTCTGCAGAAGCGATAGTTGTTTTGATTTGTTTCGTGCAACTGGGTCCTTCAATATTTGCGAAACCTGAGGTTGTTCAGTTGTAAACATGTTGCGGGGAATAAGCACAAATTCTTCAGTTGGCATTTTTCTTCAGATACTCTAGACAAGGTCTGGCAATTAGTCGAATGAGAGAATGCCCTCTCGTTGTTTGGAAAAGCTTACTTCTTTGTAGTGCGTTAAAATGTTTTTCTGAAAGTTGTCGCAGTTGGGATTCGAATTTTTGCAGTTCTTTTTTGTTGATTGAGACAACACCAGAGAGAACGTTCATAACACAATCGCTTAGAAACCAAATGAAATCAATATCTTGGGCTAGGAAAATTCGCTTGCCGCTCGATTTCGGGTTACTGCTGACGCACCAGCGCTTCAGCATAAGCAAGTGTCTCTTTTTCATTGGTAATTGGTGTAATAATGGCTTCCTCCGAAGGAATATAGAAAACTGACCGTTCGGGACCAAAAAGTTGAGAAGAAAATCGAAAGCCTTGACTTGTTTTCGGATCAAGGTCAACAATTAAATGTCCATATGGCTGAGCTGTCGCTAATTTGTATGCATCCTTGAGTAATTGGAGGCAGTTCAACTGTTTTCCGAGATATTCTATTTGTTGAATGTCACGCAATGATTTAAACAGAATGATATGAGTGGTGTTGAGATCAGTCGTTCGTGACCACTTGCTCTGTTGGAATAAGTTGTGTTTGACATAAATCACGTGGAGTTTTCTGTGTCTTCCCGATGTTGCAATTTTTACGAACTCTTTGTCGTGAAATATTTCCTCGCATGAGTCATCATAAACGAGAAGACAATTCGAAAGTTTCTTTGTTATATCCAATCCAGAATATTTGATGAACTCGATTTGTGGTATTTTACATTGCATAGCTGTAAAAATGTCCTGGAACTCTTTGTAGAAATAATAAATTTTGGGAAATCTTGGGTAAAAAGATGAACTTTGCAACATGTTGAAAATGAGGTCGGTTTTCCCTGAACCACTCGGGCCTACAACTGCCATGAAGATTCTATCGTTTGTAAGAATAACTTTATTCATAGTTTGGGGTTTGGCAAAATATAACCAACTAGACTCGAAAGCAGTGCAATCCAAATTGACTTCTCCTCACAACTTTCTGATATCAAGAATAGCATGGCGAAACAAAGACTGATCATGAGCACTATAATACTCACTTGAACAAAGAATAAGTTCTCTGATCGAGGGACTATGGTGTTGGAACAGCACCGCCATGGTGGTCTCTCTCGGTTTCCATCATCGAAAACCAAGTTTGTAATACCCCCATCAATTTCATCTCTTACAACTCGGTTTGTCATTTTTCAAATCAATACTAGGCTAGTGTTTTGAAATGTGTAAAACGGTAAAATGACTAATTTTTTTGAATTGGCTTCCTATTGCAGCTCGAATGTGATTGTTCGGTTTAGTTTACTTTACATGTACTCATCGCGCGCAAAGCACTTTGAAGCTAATAAAATATTAGAGGACATTTTTTCATTGTTTGAAATTCATAAATACCCCCATCTATAGTTCGAAGCCAGAATATATACATGTTTACTGGAAAGTACATATTTACTACATATGTACCCACCTCTCTCGCAAATTTACTACATATGTACCTACAACCAATTTAATATGTAAAGTAAGCGTAGATAACGGGTCCAGAATATATACAAATATAACCTCATAGATTTTATACACCTTTAGCCCAGTGGTACAAGATCGGCTTCCCATACACTAGATCCGGGTTCGAATCCCACCGGGGCGAAGATCCTTTTCTCAAATGTCCCATCTATCCTTGCATTCATGATTATTCCCTATCTTAAAACATGTAATGTCCCCCCGTAGTATACACTACACAGCTATGTATACTACTCACCTGATCTAATAAAGAAATTAAGAACATCCCTTAATTAAATCAGAGATAATTAATTCAGGTATCTCCGAGAATCCAATTATGCAAAATTTTAAAACTAATCCGCCTTCTAAAGACTTAACATAGCCGGCAGGTTGCCTAAGAAAGCCACCAAATAGACTCGCGCCCAAAAAAACGAAATGAGTTGACGAAGTTATCGACGCTTCAAAATCTATGACATTACGACGCAGAGGTATACCCCAATCGTCACGGGCAGATATGCCCGATGCGTGTATCTCGTGTTGGTTTTTACAATGTTAATATATTGAAAACAGAACAATATTGCGGAAAAAAGCTACTTTAGCAGAAACCGGCAAAATGGAAGGGAAACCAGCAACCCGTGTTTGCAAAAGTGTCCTAATCCTAGCCGCGAAATACAAGTAAACTTTATAACCTATATTTCACACGGCTTGTATCACGCATCTGCTCCATTTATGTATCGATTTTTCGCACGCAATGTAGCTCGATTTCGCATAAAATCCACAATTAAGCCTAACCTAATTACTACTTATTTAATTAAGCCTAACTTATTACTACTAGTAGTACTTTATTACTTCTTTATTTCTACTTATAGTACTTTATTACTACTTATTAGTACTATTTCTTACTACTTATTTAAATTGGCCAGTCCCACATTGATATACAAAGCCTTTGATGTGCGAGGGATTTTTCAGGAAAAAATCAGTTTTCGTGGTTGCATGTATTTAAAGCACTTTAAAGCTTTGAAAGCTTTAATTAAATCTTTATTAAAGTGCTCATTGCATGCTCAAAATGCGCGCGAATAATAGATACCTAAATTGAGCGGAAACATGCTACAAGATTTGTTACTTACTTTTCGCACCGAATGTTCTTTCTTTTATTTCGCAAAATTGGCGGAACCCCCTTTTGCGAAAAGTAAGATACAAAGGATGTCTCCTAATTTCGTTCATTGTATGTATCTAATTTTCGAGCCAATTTTACTAAGGCGGAAATTTTGGGGTATACCTTTGCGTCGTAATGGATTGAACTTCCAGGGATACATTGATATTTTTTCATTTTCAACCCATACAAGACTATTTATCTAGGAACCTTATTACACAAAGATTGTTTGACACAAAAGTTATTTTAATTAGACTAGAGAAGCCGTTAGTCATCAAGGACAGCCTTTATTAGTCAAATACAACAAGCTGAACAAACCGACATTACGTGACTGTGGAAAGAGAACACACACCAACTTTTTAGAAATCCAATGATAGGCATAAGGAACGCACAACGAGTCGAAATTGGTTAAGTGTCCTATAATCAATCCGAGCCTAAATAGGCAACTATCAACGGAAACATTTACCATATCCCTCATTCAAAAGCTCATCTACTAATCATAAAATACATTTAATAAACTGTGAACTAAAAGCAACACCTGCAGGCAATAATAAAAATGCGCTATTCCTTTTAAAAATGAATGGTGTCAACAGAAACATACGCTACCACCTGAAAACTCTTTAAAAGTTTTCAGCTGTCAAACTATAAGGTCGATGAGACATGCCATGAGAGTGAGAACACTAAACATGGACAAAACGCGACAATTACTTATTTTCCGAAATAAAGATTACTAAAAGCACCCACAACTAGAAAAATGGTTTCAAAAACTATTTTTATTTAACCACAAGTCGAGAAGAGCTGAATCAGGAAGCAACCGGAATAAAAAATGGCAAAGCAAGATAATCAATAATTTCGTTTGAAAACAAGTGTCAACAAGGAGGCTCGGTAACGTGCGATCTCACATAAGGTTCCGACCCCGCTCATCTACAATTTTGGCATTTTTGTCTACCAAATGAGGAACAGATAGAAAAACCCAAAAATTCAAGTACTCAAAAAAACTGGTGTATGAAAAAAAAGATAGCACCCAAAATTAATAACTCAGTGGAGTAAAAAATGATGCATTAGATAAAATATGCCCAAAGTAAGAAAGCGAGTCAAGACGAACAGCAAAATCAAACAATAAACATTAATTACATCAAAAACTTTGTCCGTTTTAAAAAACAAAACTTAATAACAAAGTCAAAATAGCATCAGATAAAACTGAAACTAAACAAAGTAACTTGTAATTCACCAGAAGAGATATGGTACTAGTCCTCAATAAGGCTTGGGAACAATTAGACAATAAAGAACAAAAACAGTAAAGTTGAAAAAATTCGCTTATAAACAAAACAATTATAATTAAAAGAAAAGTAAAGAACTTTGAAATTAATTACTTTGAAATTAATTTCAAAGTAAAGAAAACCATTAGAAATCGACTAAAATATCCCATAGCTTTACGATTACCAATGCCTCTATACGAAGGAAATAAAAACTGTCGGTTTTAACAAACAAAAATCAATTAAAACTTGCCAGAAAAAGCTCCCGAAGTTGTAGAGCCATGCTTTGGCCCTTAAAATATGTAGACAAGTATGTTAACAAGTAGACAAAAAAGAAAGAAAATGCAAAATTAAGTAAAAATTGTTTTTTTCGAAAAAAAAAATCCAAAGTCATGAAAGCCATTAATTACAAAAGGAAACAATTAAAAAGGTTCCTCTATTCTTCTAAAGGAAGCCCTTAAGATCTGCATTTATCCAGAATATATCTTACGTCTAAAAAAGAACGTGAAATATGACAAAAATCAAAAATTAATTAAATTTTTTTGTGAAAAACCCATATCGAAGCCAATGAAGTCATAACGACTACTTTTAAAAAAATTAGATTTTGTGACACCAATCACTTTTGACACCCTCCCTTGTCACCAATAATTTCATATTTGGCCTTTAATTAACGAGACTAGGTAACAAACAGACAATAAAAGGAACAAAATTGCGAAGTTAAAAAGTATTTTTTTTATTTTGGAAAACAATTGTTTCCAGTCATGAAAGCCATCAGCTATCTACTAATATCAGAAAATCGGCACATCTGTTCTCCCCTGAAAAACCAACGAGACCCGACCATTGTACAGGAAAATTAATACCACTAAAATACTAAGTAAAAAAGACAAAATTAAAAAAAATCAGTTAAATTCTTCGAGAAAGTAGTGTAGAAGCCGTTAAAACCATAATCTGTATCTCTAAGGATTTTAAATTATCGATTGTGTCTTATTTCGAACGCCAATAATGTGATATATGAACTGTCAATAACGTGATGTGACAAAACTAAACGTGAAAAATGGGCAAATACCTAAAAATAGAAAATGTGGAATCTAGTACTATCAAAGCCAGAAAACCACAACTTAAGGCGTAAAACCGCAATAGAGGATAAAAATTAAATCAGTAGAAAGAAAAAACATTCTTTGCTGACACTAAGCTCCAAGTTGACAAAAATTAAGAAAAAACAGGCAAAGTTCAATCAGCCATTATTTATTTAAAAAATCAAATATTTTTGGAAGTCAAAACGACCATAAGCTTTCAAGTAAAACACTAGAAGCAATTATTTGGAGCTCCTAAGGAAGCCAATTGTACCTATCAGTACTGAGCTTTGATTTGAAATGTTCTGTTCTTTAATTAATATAAAACAGATCGACTAATTTAATTTTAAAAAAAGACCGATTACAATCCCGATTATTTTTGGATTGTAACAGTCCAAGATTGGCCCCAAACTAGCCCTGCTAAGACTGTTCGTCCACTAGGAACACTTATTTTTTCAAATGTGATAGAAATAGATATTTTGTTAGTTGAAAAATCAAAATTAAATGCTGCGTTTTTGTTAATCACCGAGTAAAGTTAGCAAAAAACAGCAAAGTTTTAATTACAGAGCACTCAACGGAAGTTGAAGTAGAAATAGATCCCTTTTGAGTCTTTAAAGATTCTGTTAGTGGTGTTTGGGTGTTTAATTCCTACACAATTAATCAAAATGGACTAAAGAAACTTATTTCGTGCTGTTTCTGATGAAAAAAAATGAATTTTGAAATATTTAGCCAAAATTTTTGACAAAAAAAATAAATAAAACTAGTCATCAATATTTGTTCGTCTTCAAAAATAAAATCAAAAACAACTTCTAAAAAATTAACAAATTTTTGCAAAATTGACAAAATTTAACTCAAAAATTCCGAAAAATGTGAATAAAATCAACGGAATTCATTATATTTTCTAAAAAGTTTAAACCTCGATAATTCCCTGTAAAAAACGAAAATCAAGGAAATCTTTTTAATCCCATAGTCTCCACATTCTACGATGAATATATCGATCGGAAAAATTGTCTGAAACATAGCCGGCAGATTGCCGGAATAGCTGCGAAAGAATAGACCTGCGTGCCATATAATAGAGATAGAAAAAGATACAGATCTAAATTGAAAAAATTGACGCCGCTCAAAAAACTAGGCTAAAAACATTCAGCGACAAATTAAAAGCTTGTTAAAATTCATTCCACAGAAGCCTTTTATTAGGGACCTTTACTGCACATATGAGTTCCTTTGACCTTAAACAAATTCGAATTAAACTTAAGTTTTAAAGTGCAAAAGTCAATTTATTGAGTGAGGTAAGTCACGTATGATCAAAATCTAATCATGCAAATAACCTAAAAACTTTCGCTAAAGCGAGTGAGAAATGACGTCACGCGCGCAAATGCCGTTAGTGAGAGGAAGAAGTCATTCAGAAAATTTGACTTTCTCAGCTTTGCTGTGTGAACAAATGTAAAACGAAAAAAGAGCGTCAGACGACGAAACAAACAAACCAAGAGCACCGCAATATAGCTACGCTCAGCTTACAGCTTCGCAGCTATAACAAGAAAAAAAACCCATTTGAGTATATAGATCCTCCCCCCTCAAGAGGGGTCGGAACAAAAAATCAAACAGTTAGCCAGAAGATTGAACCACAAAATAGAATCTATTTCTTCAAAAATGAAAAGCCTTTGAAAACGGTCGATACAGAGACACAGCAATCAGACAAAAAAGGAACACGCGCGAGCAGAAATGAAGAAATAACGGATATTATTTGACGAAATGTCAATGCCATTAAAACCTCTGGAAAATATGACTGGAAAATATTTTTAAACATACATTCAATTGGGCATCTAAAATTGGGCTTTATGGGTTTATCCCGTTTCCATTTCTGACTTCAATTTTTTATACTGACTCTGTTCATTTTGAATTGCTTTGCTGAGCAACTGATGTTCAAAATCACTTTTAGCAGAATGAGAGAAGAGAGAAACTAGCCTAGAGAAGTCAAAAAGATTTCACGCAAAATGTTGAAAAGGCGGCAAAATGAGGTAGAGCGAAACATTTTTTTTTATTCGACGAAGTAAAAAAACATAGCAGGACAAGTCCTGACGTACAATTCAAAGAATTTTCATTGACTTAACAAACAACTAGACCTAGAACGGACAATGGGTGAATTGGGAAAACCATTTCTAAAAAAATCAGATGAAAAAAAAACAAAAAAAAAACAGAAAATCAATGTCAAAATGCTGCTAGGGAGAACAAAAAACCACTAGTGAGATATGTAATCTCGATTCTAACAAAAAACTAGGTCTAGAATGAGCTGTGAATGGATTGGGAAAACGATTTAGAAAAAAGTCCGATCCAAAAAATCGAAAAAAAAACAGTAAAAATCAGAGCGGAATTGCCGCATGTGAACAAAAAACCACTACCGAGAAACCGAACTTTTGTTCAAACACTGTTTTCTCACTCTACTTTAAAATTAGAGCGAAAAAAATTCACGCCGCAAAACCACTCGCTTTTTCGCTCCATTTCCTGTTTCGGCGTGACCAAAATCACCACTCCAATTTGACTTCAAAAATCATGAAAATGTGTGAACAGATCTTAAAAAAAAAGACAGCGCCCCATTACAATTCAAATTCTTTGAATTGTAAAAAAAATAGGAGCGCTATAATAGCCGTCTGAGAAGATGAGGGCGGCTATTAAAAACCTTAATATTTCATTAAGCAAACACTTTCCTCAGTTCCTGAAACTTAAACATGTATTGAAATCATTAAACATCCAATTATGCCTCAAAACCACAAGAAAAGAAGTTCAAAACTGTCATTCATTGAAACAAATAGCGTATAAGTTGTTATCGCTCTTAGCTGTTATGAAGCTATTACAAAGATTCTGTTATGTTTTATTGGAGAGCCAGTTGGACTTCTTATTAGTCAGAATAAGTGACAAGACAGCAAAAAGAACTACAAAACGGGCAAAAAACAAAAATTAACCGCTTTTTCATGAAATAAATTCCGCTACAGAAACCCATAGCTACCCTTTGCGGAGTTAAAAAAAACGTAACGAACGACTATAAATATAAAACACGTGTGTCAAAGTACCACAAGTGACAAAAATTGGTTCAAACTGTTTTCTCACTCCACTTTGATAAGCAGTCTCAACAGAACTTTACGCCACCAAACTACTAGCTTTTCGTTTCCTAACGTGGCTATAATTACAACAAACACTTTTCTTCTAAGTGATAAAATATCAAGTAATTGAAATGCTAGGGACCAAGAGTACTGTAATTTAACTTCGCTCAAGCTATAAGGCTTTGTAGGGTAATTCAGGGCAAAAAATTATTAAATTTAGCTATAAACTAAAGATTAAGCGCCAAATTATCCATTTTATTTTCAATTAATTTTGCAGAAAAAGTGGACCAAAATTTCAAAGGAAAGCTCAGAACAATTAGTAAGCCAATTTTAAACGATTGATTAAAGGCAAAATTTATAAAGTAGGGATGATAAACTATTCCATATATTATGGATACTGAAACATAGATTGCGGGAAAATAACCGCTTGTGGCCTTCAATGAATTGAAACGGCTAAA
Source organism: Convolutriloba macropyga (assembly GCF_964194025.1). NCBI lineage: Eukaryota > Metazoa > Xenacoelomorpha > Acoela > Convolutidae > Convolutriloba > Convolutriloba macropyga. Next base: position 48,426 of record NW_027451768.1, read on the forward strand.
GAAATAAGATACACAGATTGACCACCAGTCCTTTAATAGACCACCGGACTTTTTGAGTTAGAAACGCTCAATAAGGAAAAAGCCCTAGACTTTCTCAAAAAAAATATTAAAAATCACAAACTCAAGACTCTAATACTCAAAAGGTAGTGCACATGCGTTTGGCACTACTTATATGCACACTGTTGATCTTTAACTAATAAATTTTCATTAAATTTAAAGTTCATTAAGTGATTTCAGAATTCATTTTTTTGAGTGGGCTAAGTCACACAATTGACCTAAAAGCAGAACAAATGACGCCACGCACACAAATTTCAAATGCAAAGCAGTAGAAGTCACTGGAATTGAAAAGTCAATTCCAAGAAGTCAGGTCGCAAGAATCATCGATGGAGACGACGAATTAAAAAAACATAGCAGGACAAGTCCTGACGAACAATTCAAAGAATTTTCATTGATTAAACAGAAAACTAGACCTGGAACGGACTATGAATGGATTGGGAAGTCCATTTAGAAAAAAAAACCAATCGAAAAAATCGAAAAAAACTGTAAAATTTAAAGTGAAATTGCCACATGTGAACAAAAAACCAGAAGAGAGAAAGCGAATTTTTGTTCAAACACCCTTTTCTCTCTCTACTCTAAATTCAGAGCGAAAAAATTTCACGCCGCAGAAATACTCGCTTTTTTGCTCCACTTCCTGTTTCGGCGTGACCAAAATCACTACTCCCATTTGACTTAAAAAAATCATGAAAATGTGTGAACAGATCTTAAACAAAAGACAGCGCCCCAATACAAGTCAAATTCTTTGAATTGTAAAAAAAAGTAGCAGGACAAGTCCTGACGTGCAATTCAAATAATATCTATTGACTAAACAAAAAACTAGACCTAGAACGGACTATGAGTGGACTAAAACCATTTCAAAAAAAATCAGAAAAATAAAAACTGAAAATCAAAGTTAAAATGCCGCATCTGAACAAAAAATCACAAGCGAGAACAAGACATTTGGCTAGAACAAAAAATTAGGACTAGAATGAACTATGAGTGGATTGGGAAAACCATTCAGAAAAAAAGAAAAAAAACCTAATCCAAAAAATCGAAAAACAGTAAAAATCAAAGTGAATTTGCCGCATGTGAACAAAAAATTACTAGCGAGAAGGCGAATAGTTGTTCAACCACCGTTTTCTAACTCCTTTAAAATAAGAGTGAAAAAATTTCTCGCCGCACAACCACTCGCTTTTTCGCTCCACTTTCTGTTTCGGCGTGACCAAAATAACTACGCCAATTCGACTTCAAAAACCATGAAAATGTGTGAACAGATCTTAAAAAAGGACAGCGCCCCAATACAAGTCAAATTCTTCGAATTGTAAAAATAAAACGTAGCAGGACAAGTCCTGACGTGCAATTCAAATAATATCCCTTGACTAAACAAAAGACTAGACCTAGAACGGACTATGAGTTGACTAAAATATTTCCAAAAAAAATCAAATAAAAAAATAAAAAATTGAGAATCAAAGTTAAAAACAAAAGAAAAGAAGTTCAAAACTGTCATTCATTGAAACAAATAGCGTATAAGTTGTTATCGCTCTTAGCTGTTATGAAGCTATTACAAAGATTCTGTTATGTTTTATTGGAGAGCCAGTTGGACTTCTTATTAGTCAGAATAAGTGACAAGACAGCAAAAAGAACTACAAAACGGGCAAAAAACAAAAATTAACCGCTTTTTCAGGAAATAAATTCCGCTACAGAAACCCATAGCTACCCTTTGCGGAGTTAAAAAAAAACGTAACGAACGACTATAAATATAAAACACGTGTGTCAAATTACCACAAGTGAAAAAAATTGGTTCAAACTGTTTTCTCACTCCACTTTGATAAGCAGTCTCAACAGAACTTTACGCCACCAAACTACTAGCTTTTCGTTTCCTAACGTGGCTATAATTACAACAAACACTTTTCTTCTAAGTGATAAAATATCAAGTAATTGAAATGCTAGGGACCAAGAGTACTGTAATATAACTTCGCTCAAGCTATAAGGCTTTGTAGGGTAATTCAGGGCAAAAAATTATTAAATTTAGCTATAAACTAAAGATTAAGCGCCAAATTATCCATTTTATTTTCAATTAATTTTGCAGAAAAAACGGACCAAAATTTCAAAGGAAAGCTCAGAACAATTAGTAAGCCAATTTTAAACGATTGATTAAAGGCAAAATTTATCAAGTAGGGATGATAAACTATTCCATATATTATGGATACTGAAACATAGATTGCGGGAAAATAACCGCTTGTGGCCTTCCATGAATTGAAACGGCTAAAGAAATAAGATACACAGATTGACCACCAGTCCTTTAATAGACCACCGGACTTTTTGAGTTAGAAACGCTCAATAAGGAAAAAGCCCTAGACTTTCTCAAAAAAAATATTAAAAATCACAAACTCAAGACTCTAATACTCAAAAGGTAGTGCACATACGTTTGGCACTACTTATATGCACACTGTTGATCTTTAACTAATAAATTTTCATTAAATTTAAAGTTCATTAAGTGATTTCAGAATTCATTTTTTTGAGTGGGCTAAGTCACACAATTGACCTAAAAGCAGAACAAATGACGCCACGCACACAAATTTCAAATGCAAAGCAGTAGAAGTCACTGGAATTGAAAAGTCAATTCCAAGAAGTCAGGTCGCAAGAATCATCGATGGAGACGACGAATTAAAAAAACATAGCAGGACAAGTCCTGACGAACAATTCAAAGAATTTTCATTGATTAAACAGAAAACTAGACCTGGAACGGACTATGAATGGATTGGGAAGTCCATTTAGAAAAAAAACCAATCCAAAAAATTGAAAAAAACTGTAAAATTTAAAGTGAAATTGCCACATGTGAACAAAAAACCAGAAGAGAGAAAGCGAATTTTTGTTCAAACACCCTTTTCTCTCTCTACTCTAAATTCAGAGCAAAAAAATTTCACGCCGCAGAAACACTCGCTTTTTTGCTCCACTTCCTGTTTCGGCGTGACCAAAATCACTACTCCCATTTGACTTAAAAAAATCATGAAAATGTGTGAACAGATCTTAAACAAAAGACAGCGCCCCAATACAAGTCAAATTCTTTGAATTGTAAAAAAAAGTAGCAGGACAAGTCCTGACGTGCAATTCAAATAATATCTATTGACTAAACAAAAAACTAGACCTAGAACGGACTATGAGTGGACTAAAACCATTTCAAAAAAAATCAGAAAAATAAAAACTGAAAATCAAAGTTAAAATGCCGCATCTGAACAAAAAATCACAAGCGAGAACAAGACATTTGGCTCGAACAAAAAATTAGGCCTAGAATGAACTATGAGTGGATTGGGAAAACCATTCAGAAAAAAGAAAAAAAAACCTAATCCAAAAAATCGAAAAACAGTAAAAATCAAAGTGAATTTGCCGCATGTGAACAAAAAATTACTAGCGAGAAGGCGAATAGTTGTTCAACCACCGTTTTCTAACTCCTTTAAAATAAGAGTGAAAAAATTTCTCGCCGCAAAACCACTCGCTTTTTCGCTCCACTTTCTGTTTCGGCGTGACCAAAATAACTACGCCAATTCGACTTCAAAAACCATGAAAATGTGTGAACAGATCTTAAAAAAGGACAGCGCCCCAATACAAGTCAAATTCTTCGAATTGTAAAAAGAAACCGTAGCAGGACAAGTCCTGACGTGCAATTCAAATAATATCCCTTGACTAAACAAAAGACTAGACCTAGAACGGACTATGAGTTGACTAAAATATTTCCAAAAAAAATCAAATAAAAAAAATAAAAAATTGAGAATCAAAGTTAAAAACAAAAGAAAAGAAGTTCAAAACTGTCATTCATTGAAACAAATAGCGTATAAGTTGTTATCGCTCTTAGCTGTTATGAAGCTATTACAAAGATTCTGTTATGTTTTATTGGAGAGCCAGTTGGACTTCTTATTAGTCAGAATAAGTGACAAGACAGCAAAAAGAACTACAAAACGGACAAAAAACAAAAATTAACCGCTTTTTCATGAAATAAATTCCGCTACAGAAACCCATAGCTACCCTTTGCGGAGTTTAAAAAAACGTAACGAACGACTATAAATATAAAACACGTGTGTCAAATTACCACAAGTGAAAAAAATTGGTTCAAACTGTTTTCTCACTCCACTTTGATAAGCAGTCTCAACAGAACTTTACGCCACCAAACTACTAGCTTTTCGTTTCCTAACGTGCCTATAATTACAACAAACACTTTTCTTCTAAGTGATAAAATATCAAGTAATTGAAATGCTAGGGACCAAGAGTACTGTAATTTAACTTCGCTCAAGCTATAAGGCTTTGTAGGGTAATTCAGGGCAAAAAATTATTAAATTTAGCTATAAACTAAAGATTAAGCGCCAAATTATCCATTTTATTTTCAATTAATTTTGCAGAAAAAGTGGACCAAAATTTCAAAGGAAAGCTCAGAACAATTAGTAAGCCAATTTTAAACGATTGATTAAAGGCAGAATTTATAAAGTAGGGATGATAAACTATTCCTTATATTATGGATACTGAAACATAGATTGCGGGAAAATAACCGCTTGTGGCCTTCCATGAATTGAAACGGCTAAAGAAATAAGATACACAGATTGACCACCAGTCCGTTAATAGACCACCGGACTTTTTGAGTTAGAAACGCTCAATAAGGAAAAAGCCCTAGACTTTCTCAAAAAAAATATTAAAAATCACAAACTCAAGACTCTAATACTCAAAAGGTAGTGCACATACGTTTGGCACTACTTATATGCACACTGTTGATCTTTAACTAATAAATTTTCATTAAATTTAAAGTTCATTAAGTGATTTCAGAATTCATTTTTTTGAGTGGGCTAAGTCACACAATTGACCTAAAAGCAGAACAAATGACGCCACGCACACAAATTTCAAATGCAAAGCAGTAGAAGTCACTGGAATTGAAAAGTCAATTCCAAGAAGTCAGGTCGCAAGAATCATCGATGGAGACGACGAATTAAAAAAACATAGCAGGACAAGTCCTGACGAACAATTCAAAGAATTTTCATTGATTAAACAGAAAACTAGACCTGGAACGGACTATGAATGGATTGGGAAGTCCATTTAGAAAAAAAACCAATCCAAAAAATTGAAAAAAACTGTAAAATTTAAAGTGAAATTGCCACATGTGAACAAAAAACCAGAAGAGAGAAAGCGAATTTTTGTTCAAACACCCTTTTCTCTCTCTACTCTAAATTCAGAGCAAAAAAATTTCACGCCGCAGAAACACTCGCTTTTTTGCTCCACTTCCTGTTTCGGCGTGACCAAAATCACTACTCCCATTTGACTTAAAAAAATCATGAAAATGTGTGAACAGATCTTAAACAAAAGACAGCGCCCCAATACAAGTCAAATTCTTTGAATTGTAAAAAAAAGTAGCAGGACAAGTCCTGACGTGCAATTCAAATAATATCTATTGACTAAACAAAAAACTAGACCTAGAACGGACTATGAGTGGACTAAAACCATTTCAAAAAAAATCAGAAAAATAAAAACTGAAAATCAAAGTTAAAATGCCGCATCTGAACAAAAAATCACAAGCGAGAACAAGACATTTGGCTCGAACAAAAAATTAGGCCTAGAATGAACTATGAGTGGATTGGGAAAACCATTCAGAAAAAAAGAAAAAAAAACCTAATCCAAAAAATCGAAAAACAGTAAAAATCAAAGTGAATTTGCCGCATGTGAACAAAAAATTACTAGCGAGAAGGCGAATAGTTGTTCAACCACCGTTTTCTAACTCCTTTAAAATAAGAGTGAAAAAATTTCTCGCCGCACAACCACTCGCTTTTTCGCTCCACTTTCTGTTTCGGCGTGACCAAAATAACTACGCCAATTCGACTTCAAAAACCATGAAAATGTGTGAACAGATCTTAAAAAAGGACAGCGACCCAATACAAGTCAAATTCTTCGAATTGTAAAAAGAAAACGTAGCAGGACAAGTCCTGACGTGCAATTCAAATAATATCCCTTGACTAAACAAAAGACTAGACCTAGAACGGACTATGAGTTGACTAAAATATTTCCAAAAAAAATCAAATAAAAAAAATAAAAAATTGAGAATCAAAGTTAAAAACAAAAGAAAAGAAGTTCAAAACTGTCATTCATTGAAACAAATAGCGTATAAGTTGTTATCGCTCTTAGCTGTTATGAAGCTATTACAAAGATTCTGTTATGTTTTATTGGAGAGCCAGTTGGACTTCTTATTAGTCAGAATAAGTGACAAGACAGCAAAAAGAACTACAAAACGGGCAAAAAACAAAAATTAACCCCTTTTTCATGAAATAAATTCCGCTACAGAAACCCATAGCTACCCTTTGCGGAGTTAAAAAAAACGTAACGAACGACTATAAATATAAAACACGTGTGTCAAATTACCACAAGTGAAAAAAATTGGTTCAAACTGTTTTCTCACTCCACTTTGATAAGCAGTCTCAACAGAACTTTACGCCACCAAACTACTAGCTTTTCGTTTCCTAACGTGGCTATAATTACAACAAACACTTTTCTTCTAAGTGAAAAAATATCAAGTAATTGAAATGCTAGGGACCAAGAGTACTGTAATTTAACTTCGCTCAAGCTATAAGGCTTTGTAGGGTAATTCAGGGCAAAAAATTATTAAATTTAGCTATAAACTAAAGATTAAGCGCCAAATTATCCATTTTATTTTCAATTAATTTTGCAGAAAAAGTGGACCAAAATTTCAAAGGAAAGCTCAGAACAATTAGTAAGCCAATTTTAAACGATTGATTAAAGGCAAAATTTATCAAGTAGGGATGATAAACTATTCCATATATTATGGATACTGAAACATAGATTGCGGGAAAATAACCGCTTGTGGCCTTCCATGAATTGAAACGGCTAAAGAAATAAGATACACAGATTGACCACCAGTCCTTTAATAGACCACCGGACTTTTTGAGTTAGAAACGCTCAATAAGGAAAAAGCCCTAGACTTTCTCAAAAAAAATATTAAAAATCACAAACTCAAGACTCTAATACTCAAAACGTAGTGCACATACGTTTGGCACTACTTATATGCACACTGTTGATCTTTAACTAATAAATTTTCATTAAATTTAAAGTTCATTAAGTGATTTCAGAATTCATTTTTTTGAGTGGGCTAAGTCACACAATTGACCTAAAAGCAGAACAAATGACGCCACGCACACAAATTTCAAATGCAAAGCAGTAGAAGTCACTGGAATTGAAAAGTCAATTCCAAGAAGTCAGGTCGCAAGAATCATCGATGGAGACGACGAATTAAAAAAACATAGCAGGACAAGTCCTGACGAACAATTCAAAGAATTTTCATTGATTAAACAGAAAACTAGACCTGGAACGGACTATGAATGGATTGGGAAGTCCATTTAGAAAAAAAACCAATCCAAAAAATCGAAAAAAACTGTAAAATTTAAAGTGAAATTGCCACATGTGAACAAAAAACCAGTAGAGAGAAAGCGAATTTTTGTTCAAACACCCTTTTCTCTTTCTACTTTAAATTCAGAGCAAAAAAATTTCACGCCGCAGAAAAACTCGCTTTTTTGCTCCACTTCCTGTTTCGGCGTGACCAAAATCACTACTCCCATTTGACTTAAAAAAATCATGAAAATGTGTGAACAGATCTTAAACAAAAGACAGCGCCCCAATACAAGTCAAATTCTTTGAATTGTAAAAAAAGTAGCAGGACAAGTCCTGACGTGCAATTCAAATAATATCTATTGACTAAACAAAAAACTAGACCTAGAACGGACTATGAGTGGACTAAAACCATTTCAAAAAAAATCAGAAAAATAAAAACTGAAAATCAAAGTTAAAATGCCGCATCTGAACAAAAAATCACAAGCGAGAACAAGACATTTGGCTCGAACAAAAAATTAGGCCTAGAATGAACTATGAGTGGATTGGGAAAACCATTCAGAAAAAAAGAAATAAAACCTAATCCAAAAAATCGAAAAACAGTAAAAATCAAAGTGAGTTTGCCGCATGTGAACAAAAAATTACTAGCGAGAAGGCGAATAGTTGTTCAACCACCGTTTTCTAACTCCTTTAAAATAAGAGTGAAAAAAATATTTCCAAAAAAAATCAAATAAAAAAAATAAAAAATTGAGAATCAAAGTTAAAATGCCACATCTGAACAAAAATCACAAGCGAGAACGAGAAATTTCGTTCGAACAAAAAAACTAGGCCTAGAATGAACTATGAATGGATTGGGAAAAACCATTGACAAAAAAAACGTGATCCAAAAAATCGAAAAACAGTAAAAATCAAAGTGAATTTGCCGCATGTGAACAAAAATTTACTAGCGAGAAGACGAATAGTTAATCAACCACCGTTTTCTCGCTCTACTTAAAAATTAGAGTGAAAAAATTTCTCGCCGCACAACCACTCGCTTTTCGCTCCACTTTCTTTCGGCGTGACCAAAATAACTACGCCAACTTGAGTTCAAATACCATGAAAATGTGTGAACAGATCTTAAAAAAAAGACAGCGCCACAAAACAAGTCAAATTCTTTGAATTGTAAAAAGAAAACGTAGCAGGACAAGTCCTGACGTGCAATTCAAATAATATCCCTTGACTAAACAAAAGGCTAGACCTAGAACGGACTATGAGTTGACTAAAATATTTCCAAAAAAAATCAAATAAAAAAAATAAAAAATTGAGAATCAAAGTTAAAATGCCACATCTGAACAAAAATCACAAGCGAGAACGAGAAATTTCGTTCGAACAAAAAAACTAGGCCTAGAATGAACTATGAATGGATTGGGAAAAACCATTGACAAAAAAAACGTGATCCAAAAAATCGAAAAACAGTAAAAATCAAAGTGAATTTGCCGCATGTGAACAAAAATTTACTAGCGAGAAGACGAATAGTTAATCAACCACCGTTTTCTCGCTCTACTTAAAAATTAGAGTGAAAAAATTTCTCGCCGCACAACCACTCGCTTTTCGCTCCACTTTGTTTCGGCGTGACCAAAATAACTACACCAACTTGAGTTCAAATACCATGAAAATGTGTGAACAGATCTTAAAAAAAAGACAGCGCCACAAAACAAGTCAAATTCTTTGAATTGTAAAAAGAAAACGTAGCAGGACAAGTCCTGACGTGCAATTCAAATAATATCCATTGACTAAACAAAAGACTAGACCTAGAACGGACTATGAGTTGACTAAAACATTTCCAAAAAAAAACAGATAAAAATATAAAAAATTGAAAACCAAAGTTAAAATGCCGCATCTGAACAAAAATCACTAGCGAGAACAAGAAATTTCGTTCGAACGAAAAAACTAGGCCTAGATTGAACTATGAATGGATTGGAAAAAACCATTGACAAAAAAATGTGATCCAAAAAATTGAAACACAGTAAAAATCAAAGTGAAATTGCCGCATGTGAACAAAAATTTACTAGCGAAAAGACGAATAGTTGTTCAACCACCGTTTTCTCACTCTGCTTTAAAATTAGAGTAAAAAATTTCTCGCCGAATAACCACTCGCTTTTTCGCTCCACTTTCTGTTTCGGCGTGACCAAAATAACTACGCCAATTTGACTTCAAAACCATGAAAATGTGTGAACAGATCTTAAAAAAAGACAGCGCCACAATAAAGTCAAATTCTTTGAATTGTAAAAAGAAAACGTAGCAGGACAAGTCCTGACGTGCAATTCAAATAATATCCATTGACTAAACAAAAGACTAGACCTAGAACGGACTATGAGTTGACTAAACATTTCCAAAAAAAATCAGATAAAAAAATTGAAAATCGAAGTTAAAACGCCACATCTGAACAAAAAATCTTAAGCCAGAACAAATTTCGTTCGAACCAAAAAAAACTAGGCCTAGAATGAAATATGAACAAACACCCTTTTCTCTTTCTACTTTAAATTCAGAGCAAAAAAATTTCACGCCGCAGAAAAACTCGCTTTTTTGCTCCACTTCCTGTTTCGGCGTGACCAAAATCACTACTCCCATTTGACTTAAAAAAATCATGAAAATGTGTGAACAGATCTTAAACAAAAGACAGCGCCCCAATACAAGTCAAATTCTTTGAATTGTAAAAAAAGTAGCAGGACAAGTCCTGACGTGCAATTCAAATAATATCTATTGACTAAACAAAAAACTAGACCTAGAACGGACTATGAGTGGACTAAAACCATTTCAAAAAAAATCAGAAAAATAAAAACTGAAAATCAAAGTTAAAATGCCGCATCTGAACAAAAAATCACAAGCGAGAACAAGACATTTGGCTCGAACAAAAAATTAGGCCTAGAATGAACTATGAGTGGATTGGGAAAACCATTCAGAAAAAAAGAAATAAAACCTAATCCAAAAAATCGAAAAACAGTAAAAATCAAAGTGAGTTTGCCGCATGTGAACAAAAAATTACTAGCGAGAAGGCGAATAGTTGTTCAACCACCGTTTTCTAACTCCTTTAAAATAAGAGTGAAAAAAATATTTCCAAAAAAAATCAAATAAAAAAAATAAAAAATTGAGAATCAAAGTTAAAATGCCACATCTGAACAAAAATCACAAGCGAGAACGAGAAATTTCGTTCGAACAAAAAAACTAGGCCTAGAATGAACTATGAATGGATTGGGAAAACCATTCAGAAAAAAGAAAAAAAAACCTAATCCAAAAAATCGAAAAACAGTAAAAATCAAAGTGAATTTGCCGCATGTGAACAAAAAATTACTAGCGAGAAGGCGAATAGTTAATCAACCACCGTTTTCTCGCTCTACTTAAAAATTAGAGTGAAAAAATTTCTCGCCGCACAACCACTCGCTTTTCGCTCCACTTTGTTTCGGCGTGACCAAAATAACTACGCCAACTTGAGTTCAAATACCATGAAAATGTGTGAACAGATCTTAAAAAAAAGACAGCGCCACAAAACAAGTCAAATTCTTTGAATTGTAAAAAGAAAACGTAGCAGGACAAGTCCTGACGTGCAATTCAAATAATATCCCTTGACTAAACAAAAGGCTAGACCTAGAACGGACTATGAGTTGACTAAAATATTTCCAAAAAAAATCAAATAAAAAAAATAAAAAATTGAGAATCAAAGTTAAAATGCCACATCTGAACAAAAATCACAAGCGAGAACGAGAAATTTCGTTCGAACAAAAAAACTAGGCCTAGAATGAACTATGAATGGATTGGGAAAAACCATTGACAAAAAAAACGTGATCCAAAAAATCGAAAAACAGTAAAAATCAAAGTGAATTTGCCGCATGTGAACAAAAATTTACTAGCGAGAAGACGAATAGTTAATCAACCACCGTTTTCTCGCTCTACTTAAAAATTAGAGTGAAAAAATTTCTCGCCGCACAACCACTCGCTTTTCGCTCCACTTTGTTTCGGCGTGACCAAAATAACTACGCCAACTTGAGTTCAAATACCATGAAAATGTGTGAACAGATCTTAAAAAAAAGACAGCGCCACAAAACAAGTCAAATTCTTTGAATTGTAAAAAGAAAACGTAGCAGGACAAGTCCTGACGTGCAATTCAAATAATATCCATTGACTAAACAAAAGACTAGACCTAGAACGGACTATGAGTTGACTAAAACATTTCCAAAAAAAAACAGATAAAAATATAAAAAATTGAAAACCAAAGTTAAAATGCCGCATCTGAACAAAAATCACTAGCGAGAACAAGAAATTTCGTTCGAACGAAAAAACTAGGCCTAGATTGAACTATGAATGGATTGGAAAAAACCATTGACAAAAAAATGTGATCCAAAAAATTGAAACACAGTAAAAATCAAAGTGAAATTGCCGCATGTGAACAAAAATTTACTAGCGAAAAGACGAATAGTTGTTCAACCACCGTTTTCTCACTCTGCTTTAAAATTAGAGTAAAAAATTTCTCGCCGCATAACCACTCGCTTTTTCGCTCCACTTTCTGTTTCGGCGTGACCAAAATAACTACGCCAATTTGACTTCAAAACCATGAAAATGTGTGAACAGATCTTTAAAAAAGACAGCGCCACAATAAAGTCAAATTCTTTGAATTGTAAAAAGAAAACGTAGCAGGACAAGTCCTGACGTGCAATTCAAATAATATCCATTGACTAAACAAAAGACTAGACCTAGAACGGACTATGAGTTGACTAAACATTTCCAAAAAAAATCAGATAAAAAAATTGAAAATCGAAGTTAAAACGCCACATCTGAACAAAAAATCACAAGCCAGAACAAGAAATTTCGTTCGAACCAAAAAAAACTAGGCCTAGAATGAAATATGAATTGATTGGGAAAAACCATTGACAAAAAATTGTGATCCAAAAAATTGAAAAACAGTAAAAATCAAAGTGAATTTGCCGCATTTGAACACTAATTTACTAGCCAGAAGACGAATAGTTGTTCAACCACCGTTTTCTCACTCTACTTTAAAATTAGATTGAAAAAATTTCTCGCCGCACAACCACTCGCTTTTTCGCTCCACTTTCTGTTTAGGCGTGACCAAAATAACTACGCCAATTTGACTTCAAAACCATGAAAATGTGTGAACAGATCTTAAAGACAGCGCCCCAATACAAGTCATATTCTTTGAATTGTAAGAAGACAACGTAGCAGGACAAGTCCTAACGAGCAATTCAAATAATATCCATTGACTAAACAAAAGACTAGACCTAGAACGGACTATGAGTTGACTAAAACATTTCCAAAAAAAAAACAGATAAAAATATAAAAAATTGAAAATCAAAGTTAAAATGCCGCATCTGAACAAAAATCACAAGCGAGAACAAGAAATTTCGTTCGAACAAAAAAACTAGGCCTAGAATGAACTATGAACGGATTGGGAAAAACTGGGAAAAACCATTGACAAAAAAAATGTGATCCAAAAAATCGAAAAACAGTAAAAATCAAAGTGAATTTGCCGCATGTGAACAAAAATTTACTAGCGAGAAGACGAAGTTAATCAACCACAATTTTCTCGCTCTACTTAAAAATTAGAGTGAAAAAATTTCTCGCCGCACAACCACTCGCTTTTCGCTCCACTTTGTTTCGGCGTGACCAAAATAACTACGCCAACTTGAGTTCAAACACAATGAAAATGTGTGAACAGATCTTAAAAAAAAGACAGCGCCACAATACAAGTCAAATTCTTTGAATTTTTAAAAGAAAACGTAGCAGGACAAGTCCTGACGTGCAATTCAAATAATATCCATTGACTAAACAAAAGACTAGACCTAGAACGGACTATGAGTTGACTAAACCCATTTCCAAAAAAATCAGATAAAAAGAATATAAAATTGAAAATCAAAGTTAAAAAGCCGCATCTGAACAAAAAATAAAAAGCGAGAACAAGACATTTGGTTCGAACAAAAAACTAGGCCTAGAATGAACTATGAATGGAATGGGAAAAACCATTGACAAAAAAATGTGATCCAAAAAATCGAAAAACAGTAAAAATCAAAGTGAATTTGCCGCATGTGAACAAAAAATTACTAGCGAGAAGGCGAATACTTGTTCAACCACCGTTTTCTAACTCCTTTAAAATAAAAGTGAAAAAATTTCTCGCCGCACAACCACTCGCTTTTTCGCACCACTTTCTGTTTCGGCGCTACTAAAATAACTACTCCAATTTGACTTCAAAAACCATGAAAATGTGTGAAGTTCTTAAAAAAAAGACAGCGCCCCAAAGCAAGTCAAATTCTTTGAAATGTAAAAAGAAAACGTAGCAGGACAAGTCCTGACGTGCAATTCAAATAATATCCATTGACTAAACGAAAGACTAGACCTAGAACTGACTATGAGTGGACTAAAACCAGTTCCAAAAAAATCAGATAAAAATAAAAAATTGAAAATCAAAGTTAAAATGCCGCATCTGAACAAAAAATCGCAAGCGAGAACACGAAATTTGGTTCGAACAAAAAACTAGGCCTAGAAAGAACTATGAATGGATTGGTAAAAGCATTGAGAAAATTTTCTGAAACAGTAAAAATCAAAGTGAAATAGCCGCATGTGAACAAAAAATTACTAGCGAGAAGGCGAATAGTTGTTCAACCTCCGTTTTCTAACTCCTTTAAAATAAGAGTGAAAAAATTTCTCGCCGCACAACCACTCGCTTTTTCGCCCCACTTTCTGTTTCGGCGTGACCAAAATAACTACTCCAATTTGACTTCAACAATCAAGAAAATGTGTGAACAGATCTTAAAAATGACAGTGCTCTCTTTGAATTGTAAAAACCCAAACCCACGATGTCCCCATTAATAGCCGCTATCACTTCGTTCCCATTAGTCAATCAAAATTGAACAATAACTGTCGCAAAAACTGCACAAATATAGAGCGGTTGGTGGGCCCCGACGTTCTCAAAAAACAGCGTCCTGAACTTTACTGAGAAAAGGTAGACTCGCACACATTCCCCCATTTCTAAAGAAAGGTTGGAACAACTACGAATTTCAAATTATTCACTCCACTGCAATGCGATTCAGTTGGCTCTGTTTGACAGACCACATGTATTAAATACAGATTAGCTATTAAATCGATTTTAATGATTTCGCGTACTCTGAGAACTTACCGACTTCTTCGGATGAAAAATTGAATAGGACTAGAGGAAATTTAAGTGTTTTTTTAATCAGTTCATTTAGGCTGCTCGTAAAAATTTAAATTAAGCTGTTTACTGTGCAGAAAATTTGACCAATTCCATTTTACCCAATGCCAACTTTGTTTTACCCTGTTGAAATTAGTAGAACGACTATTTAGCTGATTATATAAAGTGGCCTGTGTGACTTGATTTGAAACTATCACAACCAATCATGGGATTATATTGTCCGCTTACGTAGGTTGAAACATCCTTGTAATAGCGACTGCTAATTTTTAATCATTGGCGTTGGGTTAACTGACAGGTCGCCCATAATAGCATTTGTAACCATTAAATCATTATGTAACCAAAACTACCATATTTTCTTTCTTCAGCTACAGGGTAGTTGATAGGAAACAAAACGAGTTACAAATAATAGTAATTTGAAAAAAATATAGTAATTAACACCAGCAGGACCCGAATATTTGCTCAAATCTTTGACAGCTATACTAAACATCAATTCACTTCTCACTTCGCTGTGGTCAAATTTGACTTTAAAACAAATGAAGTAGCGCTAAATACATCATCGCTCAGAGTCGCAACATTGTTCTATCAAAACTGTCGTTCACTAATACTACGACTGTTCAAAATGTTTCCTTACGTGTAAGGAAGTTAATCGCAAATAATTTTTCAAAAAATGCATATTTTAAAGCGCTAGGCGCTGAGCCAAACCTGGTATAGAGCAGATAGTTTGGTTTAGAGACACCTAAATTTTCCCCAGCCTTGCTCTGATAGCTTAACAATATCTTTGATGGTTTTACTGCGTCAAGGGAGGAGTACAGCGAGCTCGCCATCCTTTTCATCTGAAATAGGCTTTCATGCTGTTTATTTGTCATTGTATTATCTCTCGTGAAAATTGGAGCAGCTAATACATTTAATCTCTGTACCGAGGGGTGCCAATCAGCTAAAAAACTGCCCTTCACACCATGAATTTGTCTTTTCAGCATCTGCGGTGAATTTTACGCTTATGGCTATTAAAGCATAAAGAAAACTGGTCTATCCCATTTTAAATAACGGAAAGTCGATCAAGCAAAAAAGGCCAAGCAAAAAAATTGCCTTAAGGAACACTAACCGGGCCTATAAAATTGCTACAAACGTTTGAGCAAATGAGAGCAATTTATCATTATGTACATTTTTGATTTTTCAATAAAACTCAAGAACAGCCTCTGTTAAACTCTTAGAATGTTTAGTTTCCGATTCCATTGTTGTTTTTATGGTTATTATCATTTTGAAATAAAACTTTTTCAAAATGCGCCCGGGTTTTGAAAAAACTGTGAAGTTGTTCTTAAACAAGAGTTAAATATTCTGAATTCTTTAAATATTGGCGAGCTGAATACAATAACTAAGCTATTTGCGTGGCAGATAGTTTGTCTTAGACAAAAATGGCTTCAGAATACCGCCGTCAAATAAATTTTAGTGTTATGCCCTCAGTTGACCTTAAATAAAAGGTAAATAAAATTGTAAATGGTACCGTTGTTTGTTTTACTTCTAAAGATAAAAGAGTGCCGTGGACCTGTTTGAACCGAATAATCGGCTACAATTGCCGCTAAAATTTTATAATTCAAGCTTTTCCATCGAAAATGACACAGAATAAGCAATTTTAAAAGACTTTGCTTAAATTTGCCGAATAAACAAACCCAAAAACTGCTGACACAATCTTCGTTCACTCAAAAGAAGGCTAGTTGTACTAGCGCTTCCTTTGAGAGTGTTTTTAAATTAAAAATTTGCCGCTTTTAGCTAATCCGTCGTCTAGCAATGTTTGCTGCATTTTTTTATTTGTCTATATTTGTAGTCTTTAGTAGTCGTATGAAAAATTGTCGATAAATGAAGGTCTTAGCTGCCTACACTGGATGGACACAGGAACCTGTTTACTGATTTGAAATCATAGCTACAGTTTTTCATGACTGAAACCCAATGTTTTAAAAAATATGGACATACTTAACTTTGCTGCCCTTTTTGTCTACTTCTTAAATAACCTCAATACTTACATGTCGAATATTATATTAATGGCGTTGAGGGGAGGCACAAATGATCATAACTAATAATTTTAGTCGATTGTCAATTCTTTTATCTTGGAATATTGGTATTACTATTGGTGTTCAAAGAAAGCGCAATTGATTATAGCTTATTTTTTACGGCAATTATGTTGGTTTCAAGGTCTTCGACACCGTTTTCTCGCGAAATTATTTGATTCTCTTTTTAGTCTTCTGTATTTGTCATTTGTTTTACAGACGTGCGGCATATTCTGGATAATGACAGGTCAAAGTGTCTCCATATGGAGGTATGAATGAACGTAAACTTGTTCAAGATTTAAGGCGACTTCTGATTGATTTTATTGAAATCATTTGTTTCCAAAAAAATTAACGTATTTTTAACTTTGCCGTTTTTGTTGTCTACTTGTTACCGAATCTCATTAAGAGCTGGTCCTATATTTTTTTAGCGAAGAAAAACTTAATTTGCTTAGTTTAGGTATTATTTGACGCTATTTTGATTTGTCATTTAAAAAAAACCGACATTGAGTTTTGCAAGTAAAAAAAGCTTGTTATTTCATTTTATTGTCTGTCTTGCCTCGTAGACTTAATAGTGGCAGGTCTAAGTGTCTTCAAATGGTGGTATGAATGGTAAACTTATTCAAGATTTAAGGTGACTTCTAATTGATTTTATTGAAATCATTTGTTTCCAAAAAAATTAACGTATTTTTAACTTTGCCGTTTTTGTTGTCTACTTGTTACCGAACCGCATTAAAGGCTGGTCCTATATTTTTTTAGCGAAGAAAAACTTAATTTGCTTAGTTTAGGTATTATTTGACGCTATTTTGATTTGTCATTTAAAAAAAAAACCGACATTGAGTTTTGCAAGTAAAAAAGTTTGTTATTTCATTTTATTGTCTGTCTTGCCTCGTAGACTTAATAGTGACAGGTCTAAGTGTCTTCAAATGGTGGTATGAATGAACGTAAACTTATTCAAGATTTAAGGTGACTTCTAATTGATTTTATTGAAATCATTTGTTTCCAAAAAAAATTAACGTATTTTTAACTTTCCCGTTTTTGTTGTCTACTTGTTACCGAACCTCATTAAGGGCTGGTCCTATATTTTTTAGCGAAGAAAAACTTAATTTGCTTAGTTTAGGTATTATTTGACGCTATTTTGATTTTTCATTTAAAACAAACATTGAGTTTTGCACGTAAAAAATGTTTGTTGTTATTTCATTTTATTGTCTGTCTTGCCTCGTAGTCTTTATAATGGCAGGTCTCATTTGCCATCTGTGGCATTTTTTACTTTATTAAGGGATTGAGTTGGAAGATTTTTTTTCGTTCAAATTATTTTTGCACAATGTTTGACTTTTAGAAAGTTTTCTATCTCTTCCTAATATGGTAGACATTGAAGCAAAAAAGTGGATGAGCGGGATCGGAACATTATGTGCCAATGCACCTTACCAAGCCTCCTTGTACTAGTTAATGGTTGGTTGACAATTTCAGCCTGTTGCATTTCAAGCAGTTCAAGATGTGTCAATCGATAAAATTCTTAAGTCAGGGGCCAAGAAGTCTGTCAAAATGTCAAAACGCTCATGCACAAAATCACAGAAAAGTCAAGCAGGACTAAATAATTTATCAAAACTTCGTTTGAGAGCTACTGCAAAATTACTTTGAATGAAGCATGTTTAACTGATGAAATAAAAACATAGAAAATCGACAATAGCTTTGATAATTTATTGCTACATAAGCTATTTACAAAACAAACGTTCCAAAAATAATAAAGAGGTCTTGTGTTCAAAATTTTCTCTTGCGTCATAGGTGAAAATCATAATCGGATACCCACCTGTCTGGCACGTTGCCATTGATTTTTACTTGAACACTTTGTAATTACAAAATGGAAACGTGCTTGCAAAAAAGTGGGCTACATTGACACTGAGTGTCCCGCAATAATGAAAACTAAAAAATACAAATTGCTGAAAATGATATCTGTGCATGTACATTTTTTTGTCTCAATCGACAAATTCTAACACTGATAAATCTCCAAACCGTAATCAGATAAAACTTTTACGACATAGTTTCAATTCAAGGCAATCTAGAATGAGTTTCACAGAAAAACTCAAAAATTCCAGAATAACTCTTTGTAGATTATATTTCTGATTTTTACAATGAACACTTATTTTGCAGCATTAACATGTTTTAATGTTTCGTTTACGAGCCAAGCAAATGATTTTCAAATATGATTTAAGAGATATTAAGGTGACAGCTCTTTCAATCATTCGGATTCAAGTGATCTCCTAGACTATGGCGTATTTTTTTAAAGTGTTAGAGCGCAATATCTAAAACCCAAAATATCCCACATTCACGCTATTGCTGAATTATAAGAAAAGTTATGGAGCATAGTAATTTACCATTAAATTAGTCAGATTTACAAATTTTTATATATGAGCATAGTTCATTTGTCTATGTCTAGCGGGCCAGGCCCATGCCTCAAATCGGTAGAATAAAAATGATGACAAACGCCAAAACATAGCTGCCAAATTGCCAGAAAATAGCCGCAAAAGCTTCATAGATCTGTAGCCTCAAAAAGAAGGTAAAAAAGACAGACCAAAAAAGAGACTTATTCTTTTCATTAAGGGCTGAGATGTTAAATTTTGATTATGAATCTATATAATTTATTGCTGTTTCTATTTGCTGCTCTTAAATAACCTTCAACTAAAGTGACAAGCACTCATTTGACCTTATCTCTTTGAATTAAAGCGAAGAAAATTCAATTTTGAAGTGAGGAATTCACTTTTGAGAGTGAGGTAAGTCACGTGTGACCAAAAATTTAAACACGCGAATGAACAAAAAAAACTAGCTCCACTAAGTGTGTGAAAACGACGTCACGCACGCAATTCAGCTGAAATTGCATGAACGAATGAACAAAAAGCAGATTTGAAGTGGTTGTGACGTCATATGGTCGTAACAAAAATCGAGACGACGAAATAAATTTAAAAACATAGCCGGAAGAATTCCGGAAGCGACTCGAAGCGTCAAAACTTCACTAACAAAACCGTAATTGCAGCGGAAGCCACTACCTCTTGTATTAAACCATTAACTCACTACATCTCCAGGTCTTCTCTAAAAATTGGTAAAACTTAAACCACTGTCACCAAGAGAAACAAATGCAGCAAAATTTTATATCATTGAAAACTTAGGTAACGTTAAAAAAACCGAACTAATTAAGGAGGTCAAAAAATGATAGACTGAAAAATCTGACAAGGTTATCAATTGCCCTCAAATAATTCATGATTCTAATCTGAAAAAGATCGCGAAAGCAAACGGCAGATAATAATCTTAGTTAGACTATGATTACACCTATACTTCTATGATTACACCTTTAATTACACTTCTAATCACTGCAATTAAGACAAAAAAACAACACACACTTGTTCCTTGTTGTACATATGCTAGACAATATGATTGCATACAAATTCAAAAATTAAATTGATCATAGAAAAGACATAAGCAGCAGAAGAATATTCCAAGGCAAAAAATCGCTTAAATTAATACAAAGGCCGGAAGAAATTTGCAATAAATAGTCTTAAGTGGAAATTGTGGAAACGCCTTGTTACCAAACTCTCAGTACTGCTTTATGTTGCATGAAATCAAATGCAAACCAAAGAAATGACGAAAATCTAAGAAAAAGCTGAAATCATTCATTTTTAACAACTGAAAAAATCAATATACCGAGAAAAAAATGTAGGTGCCAAGACAATGATAGAATGTTACTAACTAGAATGTGAAGAATATGGGTACAATGTGAGGAACACCGTAACAAAAACACATTCTTGATTTTTGAAAGTCAAAAATCAATAAAAAATTCAAGAAAAACGAATACATTTCATTGTTCAGCATTCAAGACATATAAAAGATAACTAATTATCCGATACAAAGATCTATTCTCCTGAAGAGAACAAAAAATAGGAAAAAGCAGAATTCAAAAATACGAAAAATTGAAACATTTTGCAAAAAAAATGGTCAAAAAACTTTTAAGACTGCATTTAAGAAAAAATTTTAACTGTTTTTCAAAAACCTAACGCCAAAAAATGATTGAATTTTTATTGAAACGAAAATTAAGTCCCTCATGTTGCACAAAAAGACTATTTCTAGCAATTACAACCGAAATACCCACGAAAAAACTGACGAAAATCGGAAAAAAAACAACCAAAATCGGATTAGCATATGTAAATATTATAAAACAAAATTACATCGAGGTAGAAAGAGGCGTTGAGTATACGAAATATCAAAGAGGAGTTGCCATATTAACAGATTTTTGACAAAAAGACGGTTAAAAAATCCAAAAATGAAGAAATTAATAGAAAAAAGCCAAGAATTAACTAAAAAATCAAGAAATATGTACCAATTTTCAACTTGAAACGCATTTTCAGGCTCTGCAAAACACTGTGGAATCAATTTACGAGGTTGAAATTTCAATATAGTATCGAATAAACTTTATTTCTATAAAAACCAAATTAAAAGCAAAAAAATTGGGCAACTTAGTCCAAAAAACGGCTGAAAACGGTTATCTATGTGCCATTCAGTCAAAAACTACTTTTCAAAGTCAAAAAGTCATTCACTAAACGCGGCGCATGATCAAAGTTCTCTCTCGCTTAGCGAAAATCTGTTCACCAAGACAGGTTTTCTCACTTTTGCTTTTAGGTCAAAATGCCGCGTGAACAAATCTACTTCCTGTAAAAAAAGACCGAGAGAAAACCAATACTCCTCTTCGAGTCGTAAAAAAACCAAGAGAAGGCCAATAATAGCCTCAGCTATCGCTTCGCGGCTATCAATCAACATCATGTACGTCGACAGTGAAATGTCAGGCGAGAGGCAAGGATTTCCCGTTGACAGTTTCGCATTTATTTTTTCTACCGAAACATTTTACTTCTGCATGAACTAAAAAACTAATCATGCTATTAATTCACCCTAGAAATTACTTTGAGACTTCGGACCTCAATAGCAAGAAATAATCAAAGCAACCAACTCAAAAATCAATTCAGCTTTACACCATATCATATTTAAAGCAGTGATTTAAAATTTAGTTTTAGCAATCAGTATACCCTTTTCATACAGCCCCATCATCAGTTCTAATCTGGCTTCTTCATCTCCAAACTTCAAATCATTCGCTGAACAGAATTTCGGGTACTTTTTGATCAAAAATTTTACATTTTTCGCATCAGTTAACCTAATTTCGACAGATTTCAAGTCAACTTCGTGATAAACTCGCGTATTTTCAACTGAAAAGTAAAGTCTAAAAGTTTTGTTATCTTTTTCAGCAACAAGTCGAACACAATGTCTCCGAACAAGTCGTAATTGAGAATCCATGTCAACAATGTTCTCAACACCAATAACCGTTTTGGATTCATTGTTCCACTTAGCACCGCTTGTAAGAATGGTTCTGTTTGATTCTTCATTCGAGAGACACGGAGGCAGACTTTCTCTTATAAACCTGTAAATACAAAATGTAATATTTCATCGAGCTTTTTCTTAACAAATGAAAAAACTTGTCAAGAATGTGAGCAATTTTTTGGATCAATCTGCTAACACTTTACCGCTCGATGAAAATATGGTAGAAATGATAGAATTCGTTTCAAACATCTGTTGACCTATAAATCTGTCCATTAAAAAATTATGAACGAAAATGAGACCTTGCAATGCAAATGTCCCACCTCAAATGCCAACATCAAATGTTCCAACTCTAAACAGAGAAACTAACAAAAGAAATAACCAACAGAGAAAGCACAGCGAGGAACAAGAAAAGACGGAACAGAAAGATAAAATTTAGTTTTGGGCACATTAGTGAGCAAAATAAGTAGCAAGTGACACAATCATTATCTAACTGATTCCAGATTTGGCCCTGAGTTTTTTTGAAGGTATGGTTATTAGCCACAAACATGATTTTAAACAATATCCAGAAAAAGTCTCAAGTGGAAGTCAAAGAAAATGTAACCACAAATAAAACTGCGTGAGTGAAAATGAGGAGGACTCTGTTCTGATCCCGTTTCTGGCAAAAATCGAAAACTCAAACTCACCAACATGACATCGTTAATTCAAGAGAGCTGCTAAAGAAAAACAGTTGGCAAAAAGACTTACACCGACCTCAAGGCAGAAGATGACGTGCCTGCTAATAAGCAGAGAATCGACAGCAACATGTATCATCTTATCAAGCTGCCGAATTTCAGGATGTTCAGGACTTAACTTCAGGATGTTCTTCCAAACTGAGATATACAGTCATTTCAACAGTGTCTACGAACACGCATATGCAAGAACTTTTTCACAAAATCTCGCCCTTTTAACGTCGGGAGGATCCACAGTGTGTCTAAGTTTGAACAATTTCATTCTTAAAACATGATTTCCAAAACTCCAGGCTGTCTTTGATACTCACTAGTAATTGTTGATACTTCTCCAAATTCAAATACAAAAATTGATGAAACCTCAGCTACGGTGATAACCAAATATTATGAAACGAGCGTTATTAAATCCGGAGTTATATTGATGCGACAAGATATATGAAAACAACAAAAACTGTTGATACAATTTCAACAACCGTAAAATTTTGTTTTTATTATCAAGCAAATAGTTAAAAGCTCTACCAAATGCAACAATAAAAACTGGATTAACCAAGTAAAAAATTTGTGCAGGAAAAAGAAGTTTCCTAATGAATTTTGAAAGACTCGGCTTTTGATTTTTTAAATAAATTTTAGTCCTCAATAACACGAATATAGCACTAATATAAGGTTTAGTAAGCTATACCGAATCCGTACTTTGTACTAAGTAGCACCCAAGAACTACGTTCCCCCGGAAGCAGGCGGAGAAAATCGAGGTTAATTCTCTTTTGAAGTCACATTAAAGCTGTACAATAAGTTCATTTACAGAAACAAGACAAATACATTCTGGCTCAAGAAAAACTGCTATTTAGTACACAGAGTATGTCAGCTTAAGTTGACCAAACTTTTGACAACAGAGAATTTGGTAGTTTTCAGGCTCTTTCTATACTCTAAGTCACGAGACAAACATGCCAGTTTTTTGCCTCTGATTGGCTGGAGATAAGGATTTCGACAGAAAAAGAACGGATCTCTATACCAACCTTTCACCAAAATTTTTAAATCGAAGAAAATTTGAATCCGTGGGAAATTTCATCGATTTTTTTTTGTTCTATACCAACAGGATTTCATCGCAATTAACCATAATTAATCTTCTCCTATAAAAACTTTGATTTCAAAAATCTCTATATTCGCCGTAACACTATCTATTAATATTTTAGTAGCTCGGGTTCGAGATTCACCACATGTCAGAGTTACTTGACAAAAAGAAAAGTAGCAAAAAGAGTGAACAAATCAAATTGACTTTGACTGAACGATGTGATAATCTTCGCTTGTCAAACTATTGGAATTATTCTATTTAATTTGCCCTACAATGCGTTTATTACTAAGCTTCTACTAAGCTACTAGAAAGTCAAAATCGCCAGCCCTGTTTTCCATCGCAAAAACAACTTTTCCTTATCGGTGAAACAGGAGCAAGCTTCAGTACCAGTCATTTGTAGACTCCATCATGCGCCAGAACATTCGGTGCTCCAAACACGCCATCAGAAGCTTCCAATGGTCTCCGTCACTCAAACCGAATTTATTTACACTCAATGGTAGCAGTCATCGATTAAACGAGGATGGCCTTTAAAGCTTCCACTAAGTGTAGATCAGTTTTTGCAATTATTTAAAGCCGACAAAAACTCGGTAAGAAACCTATCGCAAACGGATTTGCAGACGCTTGAGTGTAGAAGCTTCAAGAAAGAATCATTCCTCGCAAGTAATTAACATCTGAACAGATTGCAGTCAACGGTCGTGTATTCAATGATTACCCAAAAACCAACATCATTGTGTCGAGAACATCCTCCATGACTGCTCGGTTCCTCATCAACAAATAAATTACTTTCAAATCATCCTACCAATTGGCCATACACCAAAGTGAGGCGCTGTGGGTGGGTTGAACTTCCATCTCACCTCGTGATGAATCACATGCTCTTCGATCCCTTCTTTAATCTTTGCCGCAATGTAATCTGCAAACTCTTCAACTCCAACAAATATTGTCGCGTTGTTACGCAAAATTGTAATTGGTTTGCGTTTTCATGTAATGAATTCACTTGAGAACTTAGGAAATAAAGAAGCACCTGATCTTTCTTTGGATAGATCTGTTATAAAGGTCTTTTGGTCTCAGCTGAAAAATGTTTGACATGCTCAGTGCCTTTATATATTTCCCGGACAAATCTTAACTGTTCGACGTAAAAACTTTGGCTGATAAACATTGAAGAGAAGTTGACTCTTGCGTTCTAGCCTCTGACCCGACATCCCTCTTTATCAGGAAAGGGTGAGCACTAAGATTAACTGCATTTTGAATTTCTTGTTCAGCTTTGAGATTCAACTTTTCGGCAAATTGTTCTTGCTGTTGTAACTTGAAAAAATTCCTTTCGCAGTCTCTTTCTACAACGCTTAGTACACTTTTTATGTTCTGTTCCATGCTGGCCCATTTCGCGAATTTTACAAGCTTGCCCAAGGTGCTATACCGTTCCAACCGAAGAACAGCTTTCTTATCTCAAGCCTCTTTGTGATGAAACGCGAGTATCTTCTCAGGATCTGAGGAAAAAACTAGTTTCAGTTGCTCTGGCCATTCGTTTTCGGGCCGCATCAAGCAGACCGGCTCAGTGAGCCACTCACTTCATCTCAGTTCCACGATAATTACTGCTCTGTGCCAAAGTTAGCTGGGTTGCTGACACTGCCCACAAGTTTCCAGTCTTACGTATACGTTGCGTCCAGTATCTCAGTTACCAAATGGATTACAAACAACGGCTACTTACGATGGCACCTGTGTATCCATTGCAGTCGATTTTCACAAAAACATTAGTTAGTTTTTCAATTCATCTTTAGCTATCTTTTTCAGTCAGAGGGATGAATGCTTCCTGAAAATCCAAGTCGGGAATTGAAAGATGTCTGACGGGTGCAACTCATCATTTTTCCAATTTCACGTGTTAAATCAGCTGAGTGGTTCATTTTTTAAAGTAGTAGGTTCAGCCACAACTGTACTTCTTTCCACATCATGAATTTTGCTTTTTCAGCAGGAACCACTTCTTGTCCAATCCAAGTCCAGATATTCAAAATTCTACTCACGTGAACACCATATGGCCCCAAAAAACCAATCGATTGGGTTTAAGACTGGAGAATTTAGTGGAACAACCATAATTAGAGCAACTGCAGTATCAACTTCTTTGCTTTTTCCTGTACACAACCGAAGAGCCCTCTGCATTAAGCTCGGCCTCCGCTTGCTTTTTGTCGATGACCGCTAATTTATGTCTTCTGACATTGCTTTGGCACCGTTGGTTCTCATCCATTTCCTCAACTCAAATCCTTTTGCCAAAGAAGAGGTTTT
This sequence comes from Convolutriloba macropyga, assembly GCF_964194025.1. Taxonomy (NCBI): domain Eukaryota; kingdom Metazoa; phylum Xenacoelomorpha; order Acoela; family Convolutidae; genus Convolutriloba; species Convolutriloba macropyga. The sequence goes on from NW_027451768.1 coordinate 74,496, forward strand.
AATTGATTGAACACTTCAATTGCTTCTTTTGTTTCCATCTATTTGCCCATGTAGCAGCTGCTTTTTATCGCTGCAATTGGATACTCTCATTATAAAGTCCCAATCGTTTGAGGCAATAATTTGCAGAAAACTTGCCTCAATACGTGATGCAGATTTTCGTAAATTTGAAAGGTTTGTTAGTTTTCAGAAGCAAACATCAACTTCTCTACAGTTCAGAATTATCACTTTCAAATTAAACACGTCGCACTTTACCAGGTTTGTTCGGGCTAAGCACTAAATGGTATGACGAATAGCAATCTCTCCTGAAGATGCCTTTCACTTCGGATTTGTTCACTATCATAAATCATTCTTCAACATCTCCATCTATTGAATGTTGATACAAACTTTTTGGGTTCGGATCCCTTTGCAATAATTGTTGCCATGAGCAGAGTCGATAGAAGGCTGAGGTGTAATTGTTCAGCAGGTTTGATTCTTCTTTACTCCACTGCATTCCCAATTCTTACCACTCAGCTAACAAAAATGTTATTCACCGACATCTTTTGTGCCAGCAGTTCTTTCTTTGAATGTGTATCGACGTATAATTTGGTCGTCTAGACTTCTATATTCCACTAAAATTTGTATTATCTCTTCGCTTTCACATCTTATGTGAAGTCAAATGACCAACATTTTGTCTTCTCTTATCCGTCATGAGTCTACTAATTACAAACCAGAGTTCCACTAGGACGCCAAAAGGTTCAGTTGGCGTTCATGTCCTGTAGTCCATTGCTCTTTGCGGGAATAATCAATTTGACCAAGAATGATTCCAAACTCCGTCACGTTGAAGGTCTTGTTTGGGAGAAAGTTCCAGCCACTGAAATTCCGTTTCAGTTTTTTGTAGTCATATATAATGTCTCCCAATTATATTGACTCGTGTGCAAACGCTTGAATCGAAAACATCTTCGACCACAATGCAACCTTCTTATACAAAGACAAGCCGCAAAAGAATAGTTGCTTTCTCACTTGCGTACAGATGGTTCACAATCACTTTTAAAAACAAAGGACAAGTTCAACATTTACTAATGCTATCAGCTAGCCCAAAGTGGTTGTTGTCTCTATTCGAGTTAAGTACGTCTGCTTTTTTTCTCATACCTTTGAACCATGAAAAGCCTTGCTGCTCTAATGCCAATCTTCATAGCCATTTTTCTGAACAGATTATTGCAGCTTTCAGTTTTGTCATCACAGAACAAATCTATTGCCATCTACAAAATTAAACTGTATTTCCACAATTTGTTGGTATTCCTCGCGAACGTTCAAATACAGAACCAATCGCTCAAAAAGTAATGGGCCTGATGAATCGTTTTCAGTTCCTCTAACTCGGCTGTCCAGAATATTCCAGGCACTAACACAGAACAGTCCAGAATATTCATTTCTTACTTTTACCTTGACTGCAAGGATAGTTTTCAGATGGCCTATTTTAGATCCAACGATGGTCTCTTTCCCTCGACATTTTGACGCACTCTTTGATAGTTAATTTCAAATAAACAAAAGAGATCTTCTTTAACGTTTCCAGTTTAGTGTAGATGATCATTTTGCCAAATATCCCGTGTTGGCAAAAACTCAAAATCTCCCAGAACAGACTGGTTTAAGCTTGGTTCTGTCGAAAAAGCTTTCGAGGATCAGCAAGTTTTTGTGTAAGTAGTACATAAGGTAAACAATAATCTTGTTGCCAAGCAGAAGTCATTAGGCATACTTGTAATTGCTTTGCCTCTTCATGTAATGAATCGTATAATTCAATCGAGACAACAATTTTTTTCTCAGTTCGGTACTACGGTCAAGTTTCATCGATCTAACAGTTAGACAAGTGAACAACAGCACCATCTCTTCTACTTCCTTAGCCCAATACAATATAGGAATTAACTAATGAAGCATCTGACTTTCCTTCGAATAGTTCGGTTATTCCTGGTCCTATAATTTGGCCTCTGCCATTTCATCAGGTAAAACATCTGTTTCTGATTGAAAATAAATCATTCCGTATACAGACAAAACAAATCAGGAAATTCTTTTATATTTTCGCGCCTTCATATTTGACTGTTCTTGTGCTCATTTTCAAAGACTGAATCAGCTGCTGGGTGTTTCCATTGAACAATTTTGGTGATTTAGCCATCAAGTCAAATCGACTACTGCCTACTCTGCCTTTGACACGATTAAGACACCCCAGAGAGTGAGAGGTATAAATTCTGCTTTTTCAAACTTTTAGTTTTGAGAAAGCCATCTCCAGCAAAATATTCCTGCTGTAGTTTTTGCTGTAAATTTGAAATTTTTTCTTGCATTTGTTCTTTCATCGATACACATTACATTTATTTCGTTATGTTCAATACTTGCTTCACAAATGCTGTAGTATTTACTAGCCTGTAAACAAAGTCCCCACAGAAAAGCAGCACTTCTCTTCAGCCTTTTTCTGAAGACTGATACTGGAATGATCTCATCGTCAGGCAAAGACTAGGTTGAGTTGCTCTCGCCAATAGCTCTCTAGTTGCATCAACCAAACTGGTCTAGCGAGCCAAACACTTACAAATTCCTTAAAATTGATTTCTTTTGTACCGATGTCCACTCAATCATTCATACCGTCCACATGTTTCCACTCTGAAGCATTCCTTGTGTCCAGTACCTCAGATAATCAATTGGCTATAAACACAAGCGGCTTACGATGGGACCTAATCCCTTACAGTATTGTTGAGTCTGAGTGAAAACTAAAATTGCCTTTCTTTATCTCATTTTCTTTTACTGTAATTCGCTCTTTCAGTGAGCATGACTTCTGCTTGTAAATCCACGCGCGGGTAATGACAGATGTCTCATGGATGCAATTCTGCATTTTTCAATTACAGCTGCTAAATCAGTTGAGTGGATAGTTGTTGGAAATCGTAGGTTCAGCAACAATTCGTATTGGTTCTTTCCATTTTAGAAACTTCCATTTTAGAAACTTCCATTTTAGAAGTCCATTTTAGAAGTCCAGGTGTTCTTAATGAAATTAGAAAAATTCGGCTTTTTACTCAATTTTAGTCTTCACTTGGCCTATAACACCAATCTGAAATTAGTCTGGGCTTCGGTAAAACAAGTAAGGGAAATTAACTCGGACTACTTTCTGCTACTCACAAATTTTGTCCTAGGAAAGAAGGTATATCAAGTTACAGTGTGTCAGTAGAGCCAAAGCTGTACAATCCCTCAGTTCATTTACGGAACCAAGACATAGTTACCGGTAAATGACCACTCTAGAATGAATTCGCTTACTTGAACTGTATGTCAGCTAAGTTGACCTAATTTTCAAGATTTAGGTAGTATTCAGGTAGTGTTCACGCTTATTTAGGTAGTATTCAAGCTCTTCTTATACGCTTTAGTCACAAGACCCAAATGTCAATTTTCGCCTCTAATTGGTGGTAGACAAAAATGTCGACAGGAAGGGTGCTGATCTACGTAAAAATTTTTAATCTTAAATTTTAAGCCAGAGAAGTTGTATCCCCGTGAAGAAATTTTGCTGAAGGCTCTACACCATCAGAGAATTCATCACAAACAACTCTAAATAATCTGATACAATATTGCGATGGTGATTTCATAACCTGTGCATAAGTCACAGCACTGATTTTGTGATAGCGGAGTAGTTTGAGTTAGAGTTATAGTTCGAGTCTCATTTTATGGTGTATTTATTCAGGTCCTGAAAATAGTATGAAGTGAATGAGCAAACACACCAAACTTTGATGTGTTAATTTTGGCTTGTCATGATACTGTTACTATGCAATTTTATTTCTACTAAAATGCGTTTGCTAAATACTAGGCTGAGCTCCAACAGAAGTTAATACCTGAAAAGTCAGAGAGGTCAGAAAAACTGCTGGTTAATCTTTCATTTACCCATATTTGTTGTTTATAAATTATAAAATTTCCTATGGTCAACCCATGATACTGTTCTTAAATTTCACAAAAAACTCCAACCATTTTCCCTCAAACAGTTATTTCTAGTATTAGTGGTATCGATGAATTGGTAGCCTGTAAGTCTTCAAAAAATCTAGGCAACAATATCGAGTCTCAGACTAAAATTGCCAAGAATTTTCTATCCGCGCACACGATCAAACGTATTTGGGGAAATCAGCCAAAAGTTAGCCTAGAGTGCACTGAATTCTTTCTAATATTAAAGTTAAATTGTCGCTCGTGAACCAAAAAAACTACCATCAGGCAAACTAAATTTTGTACTGACACCCTTTCTGTGAAAGATCTTTAAGAAATCGTTGACGGAAGAATTGCGGAAGCAATTCGGAAATTAGGAACGAACACACCAACTGACATGACCAAATTAAAAATGCCAAACCAACGTCAGCTTACTGTACTCCATCGCAACATACACATCGAAAAATTCGTCATTCTGGAAAATGCGGTATGAATTCTCTCTGTGCTCTTGGATTTTGTTCAGCAATTTGACCTGAGCTCTTATTTTTCGCAACCAATATTTCCTGCGTCAATTACATCAACATCGTCCATTAAAAAAATACGAGCCACCAGATTTAAAAAATACGAGCCACCAGTACTCCTTTTGAGTCCTATATACACTAGAGCGCCCAAATACAATTTAAATTCATTTAATTATAGAAAAAAAAACAATGAGATTCGCTAATCGCTATAATAATAGCCTCGCTATCGCTTCGCGTCGAAACTTACCTTAGACTACCTTACAGTTTCTATTGCCTTTCAGTGTGTAACTCAGTTTTGCTCCTTGATCCCTGAATACTTAATAACTTGAAATAAGGTAAAAGTTTCAGAAACTTAAATTTCCTAAAACAAAAAGTAAACTTACTTTAAAGCAAACTCGTCTGCTGACTGGTCAACAATGCTCGGAACTTGCTCAATCATTTCACGCAGAAAATTCTGCATCGTGCCAATTATTTCATCTCTTCGTTGAGCACACGATCCATCGTTCTTCGCAATATTGGCAGATCCCACAGCATTGAGAAAATCCAGTGGCAACGATTCTCGAGATACAATTGAGTTCCGCTTCGCACTTTCCACTAAATTAGGCAATGCTTTAGACATCAGATGGGAGTAAGAGTGTTTCTGGAACATTGAAACTGTAATATGTAAGGAATGCTCGTCAGCTAAGGCGTTTCCTTGGTGAATATAGCCTCTTGGAAAGTACAAAAGGTCGCCCGCTTTCAAAACGCAGTCAATTATTGGTTCAGGAAGAGTTGCACCGCTGAAACAAGTCACATTGCTAAATATCTCATTGAGCTCCCATTATATTTGCCTCGCAAATAATAAAGCTACAAAAGAGGCTTTTATACTAGAAAGTCTATTTGGGCTCCTTTGGTTTTTGTGACAATTGCAAAAAACTACTCAGAAGAAAACATTCAAACAAGTCTGCAGTATTAATAATCTAATCCGCTCGAATCTAAAAACGAAAAAGGAGGCGCCATTATATGCGCTTGCACTTAATATTCCGACCCCTCTCGACCAAATTTTTGGCTTAATTGTCTACCAAATCAGGAAGATAGAAAACTTACAAAAATTCAAATAATGTTAAAAAAATGGGTGCTTGAATGAAAAGGTTGCTTCCAACACAAATCAATTAGTGAAGTAAACAATTCCAAAAAAAAAGAAGCCCGATGAGGCCTGCCTTTATTAAGACAAACCAAACAAAATCAAATCATTATTTACATCTGAACCTCAATTAACCTGAAAAAAACAATAATAACAAAGTCAAATTACCATCAACTAAAACCTAAACTAATTAAATCAATTGATGTTTTACTGGAAAAATAGCATGCTATCGGTTTTAAATAAGACTCGGTTAAAAAGTAGACAACAATTATCAAGAAAGGCAAAGTTAAAAATACGTATATATTTGTTGAAAACAAATAAATTCAAATATTAAAAACCATTAGATATCAACTGAAATCTTCATATACTGTTATGTTCACTCAAATCTCAATACTGAGACTTGCCATTATCCATAACATGACGTACGTCTTCAAAAACGCGACAAATACAGACGAAAACCAAAAACTCAATTAATATTTGCGAGAAAACGGGGTCGAAGCAGTAAAAAGCCATTTCTAGTCAGTAAAAACAAGATATGATCAGGTACGCCTTCTTTGAAAACCAGTATTGTGATATGTGATTTCTGAATATTATGACTAGGTACCATGTATACAAAAAAGGGCGATATTAAAAAAACTGTTGTATGTTTCGAAAACAATTAATTCTTAAGTAATAAAACATTGGCTATCAACTGATATCATTAAATAGGTTCATTTATTTCTTCGAAGAGATCCATTGAGAACTGTCATTATTTAGAATATGTCACACGTCTATAAAAAGAACGCGAAAGACAAAATACAAAAATTAATAAAACTGCTAAAACCCGGTCTGATAACCCCAAACAACATTGGATAGTTACAATTGTGCCTTTCATAAACACCAATAAATTGGTATGCGACCTGTAACTATTGAGACTAGGTAACAATTAGTCACAACGAACAGCAAAGTAATAAAAACGTCTTTCTTTATAACATTAGATTTGAAAGACATGAAAATCTTTAGCTATCAGCTGAAATCAGTAGATAAGTACCTTTGTTCATCCATAGGAAGCCTCTAAGACCTGCCATTATCCAGAAGTCTCATACGACTACAAAAAAACCGACAAATAAAGACATAAATAAAAACTATTAAAATCCGCTAGTAGACGGTGTCCAAAACCTTGATCTATTCACTGAAAAATCAGTTGACTGAAAAATCTATTCACTAAAAGTCAATTGTGCCTTCATTTTAATCGCCAATAATGTGAAATCTGACCTGTCAAAAACGTGACACGCCAAAAAACCTCAAAGATGAGAAAATGTCCATAAATAGGGAAACTTTGTGAAAGCTCGTAGTTTCCAAGTAAAAAAAAACAATTACTTAAACACCAAAACCAAAATTAAACTTTAACCCATTAGAAAAATGACCTGACTTTTCTTCAAGTTCAAAACATAGCCGGCAGATTGCCGGCAAATATCCGCGAGACGGTTGTGGCCTTCCATGAATTGAAACAACTAAAGAAACAAGATAGGCAGATTGACCAAAATTTCTTTCTTAGACCACCAGATTATTTGGGTTAGATACGTACTGTCAATTTTATGATACACATACCGTCCATAAGAAAAAGCCCTAAAAGAGCTTTTTCAAAATTGATTTTCGAAATCAAAAACTGAAGTTTATTACACAGGGTCTTCACAGGGACTATTATAAGGGCACATAAATTTGGCACTACTTAGATGCAGACTATTGATCTTTAACAAGAAAATTTTCATAAAATAGAGTTCCATAAGTGACTTTAGAAGTCATTTTTTAGTAAGGTAAGACACGCAATCGACCTAAAAGCAGAAATGACGTCGCGCAGACAGCAAAGCAGTAGAATTCAACGAAGTCATTGAAAAAGTCAGGGTAAGACTTAACAAAAATCTGTTAGACGAAGTAAAAAAAAATTAGGAGCGCAACAATAGCCGCCTGGAGTTGCTGACGCGGCTATTAAAAACTTCAATAAACAAAGAAAGTGGCAAAGCTCAATAATCCATCGTTGATTTTCAGGAAAGTATTTACAAAAATTAAAACAATGTAAGCTTTTGATCTAAAAAGTAGATAGGCTTCCACGAAATTCATCAGGAAGCCAATTGGACCTTTCATTAGTAAGCGCCAATATATACTGTTCTGTAATTCCCATATAAAAGAAAATATTTTAAAGGCAGCGACTGCTTACATTCCGAATTGGTTTTATAGTTCGAGCTATAATCCGCCCGTAAAAATAACCATGAAACCAAAACTGGCTTTGCTTTTGCTATTTGCCCATTAGGAACAGGTAATGGTTCCAAAAAACAATGACATGGCTAATTTGACGAGTTAATATAGCAAAAAATTGACAAAATTTTTATTCAAGAACACTCTCGAAAGGAAGCACTAATAAAACTTGCCCTCTTTGGAGTTACCGGAGATTTTGTCAGTTATTAGGTGTGTTTATCAGTAAAATTCAGAAAGTGGACCAAAGAAGCTTATTTCTTGACCATTTTGATGAAAAAGGGTGACCTTCTAAAAAACTTAGCCAAGAAACTGGATCAAACAGTTCAACAACAATATCATTAACAATTTTACCAAATTTTGCAGACAATTGTCAAAAACACTACGTAAAATATGGAAAATGTGAAAAAAACCAACGAACATCAGTCAAATGTTCGCAAAAATTTCAACTTCGATTACTCCTTGAAAAAACGAGATTAAGATTTTCTTAATTGTATATTCTACGCTGGGCGGGCTTTGTAATGATACCACTCACAACCCTCTACGCTGAATATATCAAACGGCCATAATTTCCTGAAAGAAAACTGAAATGAGAATATATTTCCTCAATGTGCGAAAAAAAAGGACAAACCTCTTAAATATATTCAATGGCACTGAAAATACGCAAAAATATAAACAGATAGCTCTCGGAACAGAGAGAAACATACCAACAAACATAGCCTTCTTACTAAAGCATTCCTCTAAAATAAACATAACCGTCGCCCGACGACCGACTTGCTTGGGTAGTACCCCGTTGGAGCTTAGAGATGCATGTATTGGGCGAGGGCGGAGTGGGTGGGGGTAGCGGAGTGAGTGTTCCAGTGATGGGGGTTAAAGCGATTAGAGGACGGGGTATGGTACGGTTGAGAGGGCTGGACGAGAGAGGTAGCAACAGCCAGGTAGAGGAGGGATGACTGGGGGTGTGTTGGGAGTGTGTGTGGGGACTGGGGGTGTCAAACTTTCAAGGTCAAGAACCGCCCTTGGCACCATGAAATTGTCTCCTCAAAACAGTTTTGTGAATCGCTTAGACACTGGTTAGGCGTAAGGATCTATGAGAACTTAATGCCCGCCGAGCGTTAACTGTTTTCGAAGAAGAAAGGTCAAATGGGTCAGACCACAAATTGTTCAAGCAAAAAATTGCATGAAAAAGACCGCTGGGCTAATATAATTGCTATAAACTTAGTTTGAGAGCAATTATCAATCTTCCAAACTTCAGGATTCTTACAATGACACACAGAACAAGTCTTTAATTTACCAAGAAGTGACGTTAGAGGAATCGAAAAAATAAACGGATCACATGAATAACATACGGCACAAAATATTTTAACTAATTAGAGAATTGCAATTGTTTTTTAAAAATTTAAATCAACTTCTACAAAAGACACCACTGATAAACCAAGAGCAACAACTACACGAATCATAATTTTAGATGCACAAATCAATTAAAAAGTTTTTGCGTAAGTTACGCTGGCAATATATCTCACATGACTGCTCAATAAAACCGTTAATAATTCCAGATATGCGGTGAAGAAACTTTTTGAGGTCATGAAATACAAAATTTGACGTACTTACTCTAGGTTATGACTGGAATAATCTGGCAGTACAGTAGTAGGCTTGTACACTCTCCATCGCTTACATCCCTCAAGTTGGATCACGAAGGCCTCTATGTCGTCCCAATGGGGTGCGAAACCCTGCGTGCCGGGAGGAGTAAGATACACGTTAGCACCACAAAAGTTGCCAACATATTCTTGTAGATATGATAACTTCTCCCACACCTTCTGACAGAAAGCTTGCGGATTGAGTAACCTTATTGAACAGCCCGTTTGATAGAAGTCCCAGATGGGTCCCGCATGTGCTCGTCCTAAACTAGAATAAAATGAGTGGTCTTAAAAAGCAAATCCATCGGCCAACAACATATAATAAACATAACCGACTAACGTCGGGCGAATTGCTCTCAAACGACCGGCGAGCGGTTGGCTTGGTCAGTAGCTAGCCACGGGGGGGGGGGGGGGGGGGTGCACCGGGGGCTGATGGGGGCAGCACTGGGTGGGGGGGGGGGCAAAAGCGCGGTG
>NW_027451769.1:0-23237 GCF_964194025.1 Convolutriloba macropyga
TTTCTACATTTGAATATCTGTTACATCAAAAAACTCATAATCATAGCCCTGACTTTCGACTGTTTCTTTGGACAGTTCAAGCCGTTGCTTAAGATCTTCAGTAAGAGCTCTGATCATATATTCTTTTGTTCGCAGATTTGCTAGTCTATTTTTTTTCGATATTATTTTTCTTTGTCCACTACTTTTTTCTTATACAAACAATTAACAGTGATTTTACACTTAAAAGATTTATAAGTTAAAATATAATCTAGAAGATAATTTGTTGGCTCATCACTATTCTCAGTAAGGTTACCATTTAGATTTCATGTCTAAATTTTATTTCAAAATATTTATATATATATATATATATATATATATATATATATTTAGATATATATATATATATATATATATATATATATATATATATAAGTATATATATAAACATTATATTTATCTTCAATTCTGGTTATATAATAATAATAATCTTTTTCACCAAGTTCATAATCATCAATTAATTTAGCTGCAAATTTATTTTCTCTGCCTCCATCTTTATCCACAGTTTATAATGCAGCAGTAATAGATAATTTAACATAATTTAACATAATTCTATTTGTAACTCTTTGCGTTTAATGTAGCTTTCTTTTTACCTCTTAGATCATCTTACAGTTTCCTTTTAATTCCTGATATGAATTAGTCATTTCTACATTTGAATATCTGTTACATCAAAAAACTCATAATCATAGCCCTGACCTTCGAATGTTTCTTTGGACAGTTCAAGCCGTTGCTTAAGATCTTCAGTAAGAGGTCTGGTCATATCAACTTGAAATCATTCTCGCTTTGCAACACCTAAAATTTCTCTTATATATATATATATTATATATATATAATATTTATATTAAAATTATATATAATAATATATTTAGATATATATATATATATTATATATTATATATTATATATATATATATATATATTATATATATATATATATAATATATATATATATATATTTAGATATATATATATATATATATATATATATATATATATATATATATATAAAGAGAGATTTTAATTTAGGTGTTGCAAAGCGAGAATGATTTCAAGTTGATATGTCACCTGAAAATTCTTCCATACCGACTTGGGTACATAGTTATATCGATTCATAGTAAAGCTTTGATGACCACTTGAAAGCTTTTATATAACCAATATTTACCCACGATTGATTAAGTTTAAACAGAACTTAAGTTTAAAAAGAATTCTATTTAGTTTTATGCCTGATAAATGTATACCTTTTGCGGCCATGGATGCGGCCATGATGTGTTCCAGCAGCAAACTCCACCCCACAATGAAGGCCACCAGTTCCCCCAGCACAGCGTATGCATATATGTAGGCTGAGCCGGTCATCGGAATTCTACTACCCAGCTCCGCGAAGCACATGGCAGTTAAGAAGTGCGCAAAACCTGAAAGAAGCCGAACTGAGTTTTCGGAACTTCTCGCCGTGAACAAAAGCATTTGTTTTCATTAATAGTTGCGAAAAACTAATTCTTGTTTTTGCATTGATCAATGTTTGCATAGAATAATAAGAGGTGAGCTAACGCAATTAAAATCATTGTGTATACGACTAGACTGATTAGAAAATACGATTACAATACACCATTACAAAACATTGATAATGGAGGGCCGTAATCTACCGACGGCGGGAGGGGGGAGGGGGGCATGAACAGTTGCTGCGGCGACCAGTTACAGAGTTGTGAATTGCCGTTACTAGCAATTGACCCCCATCTGAGGCACCTCACTTATAACAACACTTCACTCTATAAAAAGACATAATTTGTTCAAGCGTGGGGAAATGACTTGGCCGAGGAAGCAATTTAAATTGAGCCATTCTTCTTCAAAACAAATATAGGTTGAAGGTGGCAAGTGGTGTTTTCAACAGTGGAGGCTTCAAACAGGGTTTACCTTCTAATCACGCAATTGCATTACTTTACGACCCATACAAATTGTCCCCCATCCTTTCCTCCCTCCCTCCCTTCCTTCCCCATATTACGTCCTGCATCAAAAATTTGATCTCTTGCTGGAGAGTGGAGGGTATGAAGTATTCGATTTGATGGAGGTGGCTCATCCGGTTGAGGGTGGGAGGGGGGTGATAGTATCTGGCGGGAAAAGAGCGCTTACATTCTATTTCGAATGACTGTGATTGTTATTTTTGGTAAATTTTAAGCCGGTGGCCAATTCATTGTTTCATTGCCTACTGCATATTCATTTGATTACTGCATAGTTAATAGACGGCCATGGACTGTTTCATAAATCTTAAGAAGCGTAATTTTTAGTCGGTTCTTTTTTGTAAGAACTGTCAGTTATTGTCGTTTCTGCTGTTTTCTTTAGTAACTTATGCAAAAATTGGCGATTATTGTTGTTGTTCTTGTCGGTATTTTATGTGCGAAGAGTCGATTATTGTCGATTTTGTCGAGTTTATTGTTTTTTTTAGAAACCGTCGGTTACGCAGGCTGATATCCGAGACCCAAGACATGTATTCGCAAAACCGTCCTGGGTAGCGGACAAGGCGTCTGATGCCTCTCATCTCTAAGAACTGGAAAAAAAAACTTGTTGAGGCCCACCCATTAAAACAATGCTCTGCTCGGTCTGGCCAGAACAGACATCATGCGTTCGAAACGTCCTCTAATCAGACAATAGTGCATGCGTACAAAAACCGATCTTGTTGTGCGTTTTAGATCCAAAAACGATGAAACTTGGCCGATCTTACGTTGAGAAACGAAATGAAACTCTTCTGGTATTTATAGTCGACAAAAACCGACGCTTCATATACTTAAAACCGACGAAAACCGATTTTTCCTTTATCTTTTTAAGCCGAAGAAAATGGATTTCGCTTACTTTTTAAAAGAGACGGAAACTGACGCTTCTCACAACAAAACCCCGTACGTGCTGCATTTCAAAATTGACAAAACCGACGCTTCTTTGTGTTTGAAAACCGATGACACTGACAAAAAAATCATGATCGATTTTAGCGAAATAAAAAAAGAAATGTTTGACTTTTCTTTTATTTCATTTTCTGAATAAAATCTCCACTCAATTTACCTTCAGATTTATGAACGTTAAGTAGTGGTAACTTTCGGCTGTTTGAGCATTAGACATTTATTATCTTCGGCTGCTTGAACATTAGAAGGTAACTACCTTCGGCTGCTTGAGCAGTAGACAAAACAGTAGCAGTAGACGTTTGATTTCACTTTTTATCAATTTCATACAGTACTTTTTTCGACTACTCGAACTTAAGACAATAATTACTCTCCGCTGTTTTGTTTGCAATTTTTTCGCAGCATAGAAACAATAGATTTTCACTTATTCCGCAGGGTACGTGTAAAGGTGTCCAATTTGCTCTGTGTTTCAAGATAAAGCAATTGCCAATCAAAATCGCATGATACGCATGGCCATGGCCGCCAAATGATTATATTGCTAATTTAATAATCCTTATTAATAAAAAGATTAAAATTGGGGTGAAACGAGAGAGGTGTTAAAAAATAGAGGGGTTAAAAGATACAGGGGTGAATAAATACGGGATAAATGACAGGGGGTTAAAGGAATAGGGGTGAAAAAGTGGGACACCGTTTTGGTCGAACAGTGTTTTTTCAAAAGTTTGTATCCAGACATGTGCAATGGAATGCAGCTTTGCATATAGTGCTGCAAATATTAAACAACTGATTATAACTACCTATGAAATTGTTTGACACTGCAAACAAAATTTATACTCCTGAAAAAGCATTCTGTGCACGTTTTGAAGTGAAATTTGAGGATTAAAAAATAGTTTGTCATTTTCGACTTGGTATGAATAATAGATCCAGCTAGTTTTCTCAGGCCCCGAATAGGGTCTACTGCTAATCACGTCTTCGCATAATTGGCTGGAATAAAATTGACTTACCTCAGGTAGACTCAAAGTTAATATTGTAACACTTCTTTTTGATCTCACTAGGAATCCTGATTATCTTACTAATTTCAGTAGAACCTTTGTTTTTTGTCAAAAAATACTACTACTAACCATATTTTTTACAATTCATACAATTCCTACTGCAAAGATGTTTTCACTTGTAGGCTGCTTGAGCAGTCGACAAAACAGTAACAGCAGACGGTTGCTTTCACTTTTCTTGAATTTTAGACAGTACTTTTTTCGACTACTCGAACTTAAGACAATAATTACTGTCCGCTGTTTTGTTTGCAATTTTTTTCGCAGCATAGAGACAATAAATTTTTACTCATTCTGTCGGTACGTGTAAAACTTTCCTATTTGCTCTGTGTTTCAAGTTAAAGCAATTGCCAATCAAAATCGCATAGTGGGCATGGCCATGGCCCGTTAAATGATTATATTGCTAATTGAATAATCCTTATTTATAAAAAGATTACCATCGGGTTGAAATGATGGAGGTGTTAAAAAAATGAGGGGTTAAATGATACAGGGGTGAATAAATAGTGGTTAAATGACAGGGGGTTAAATGAAAAGGGGTTGAAAAAGTGGGACACCTTTTTGGTCGAACAGTGTTCTTTTCAAAAGTTTGTACCTAGACCTGTGCAGTGGAATGCAGCTTTGCATATAATGCTGCAAATATAAAACGACTGAATATAACTACTTATGAAATTGTTTGACACAGCGAACAAAATTTATACTTCTGAAAGAGGCATTCTGTGCATGTTTTGAAGTGAATTTTGAGGAATAAAAAACAGTTTGTTATTTTCGAATTGGTATGACTAATAGCTCCAGCTAGTTTTCTCAGGCCCCAATTAGGGTCTACTGCTATTCATGTCTTTGCATAACTGCCTGGAATAAAATTGATTTACCTCAGGAAGACTCAAAGTTAATATTGTAACACTTCTTTTTGATCTCACTAGGAATCCTGATTATCATACTAATTTCAGTAGAACCTTTGTTTTTTGTCTAAAAATACTATTACTACCCATATTTCTTACATTTCCTACTGCAAAGATGCTTTCACTTGAAGGCTGCTTGAGCAGTAGACAAAACAGTAGCAGTAGACGGTTGCTTTCACTTTTTTATCAATTTCATAGAGTTTTTTTGTCGACTACTCGGAACTTAAGAAAAAAATTACTGTCGCCTGTTTTATTTGAAAATTTTTCGCAGCATAGAGACATTTAGTTCTTACTCATGGTGCCGGGTACGTTTAAAAGTGTCCAATTTGCTCTGTATTTCAAGTTAAAGCAATTGCCAATCAAAATAACATGGTGGGCATGGCCATGGCCCGCCAAATGTTTACATTGCCAATTTAATAATTCTTATTTATAAAAAGATTAAAATCAGGGTGAAATGATAGAGGTTTTAAAAGATAGAGGGGTTAAATGATACAGGGGTGAATAAATAGGAGTTAAATGACAGGGGTTAAACGAATAGGGATGAAAATTGGGACACCATTTTGGTCGAACAGTGTCTCAGCTGAAAATATTAAACAACTGAGTATAACTACTTATGAAATTGTTTGACACAACGAACAAAAATTATACTTCTGAAAAAGCATTCTGTGCATGTTTTGAAGTGAGTTTTGAGGATTATAAAAAAAGTTTGTCATTTTCGACTTGGTATGACTAATAGATCCAGCTAGTGTTCTCAAGCCCCGAATAGGGTCTACTGCTAATCACGACCTCGCATAACTGGCTGGAATAAAATCGACTCACCTCAGGAAGACTCAAAGTTAATACTGTAACACTTCTTACTGATCTCACTAGGACTCCTGATTATCTTACTAATTTCTGTAGATCCTTTGTTTCATTTCAAAAAAATACTATTACTACCAATTTTTCTTACAATTTCTACTGCAAAGGTGCTTTCACTTGCCTTTCTATTTTCTAAACTATGCGTAAGGTTATAATTTTCAATTTTTTTCCCGGCTATGGTTTTTCAACGAGGGGAGATTTCCGGTTTAGATTGATCAATTTTGATTTTAAAAAGCTACCAAACTTCTTCTGTAAGAATATAAAGTTTTCGTTCACCGTTGCCTAATTTTATCCAGCAAGATATATTGCATACCCAGTGAACAGTAACTTGATACATCTTGATAAGAAGCAAAATTATAACTTGGTAAATGTTGACAATCTTGATATGGTACTTACCATGAAAAGATCGATATTTTTAAGAAATTGCTAGATATTTGCATGGGTATTAAAAAATATCTTGGCGAGATAACCAGGAAAAATTAATCATGACATAGCAAGATACAACAAGTTATAATAATTTAAAAGCGCCCTAACGTCATCTTGACTTTATCTCAACAAAAGTTTACCTTGACTCCGTTAAGGTAAATTTACTTTAACTTCATTTAGTGTGTTGAGTTCTCAGAAGGGTTTTTTCTGTTCTGGGGACGAGATACATCGAGCAGCGATTAGAAAAGATAAAGTGTTATCAAGATTTGTCAAGATTTTGTCAAGAGCTGTCAAGAAAGTTTTATTGATCTAACATGATAAGATCTAACCAAGATCTTATCAAGATTTACAATAAAATGTTGATATTTCAGGTTCTTGGCAAGATGTTTCAATTCTTCCAAGAAATCTTAAGTCCATGCATGTCTTATCAAAGTGTATCAAGTTTCAATTCATTGGGTATAAACATAGGTGTCAGCACTATTAATTCACATTTTAGAGCTAATGCAGCTTTTGACCAATAATTATTAACGAAAATTCAGTACTTTTTTCCGTTAATTTTTTTTAGCTCTTTTCATCACGTATAACAAGTTCAGAGTGACTTCATAAACAAAATGCTCTAAGGAACCTAGTTATACTCAGAAAACAGAACCAAATTTAACAAGTTCAGTAAGTGTGAAGTATGCTAGTACTTTGTATAGACTCAGTTGCTGACATCGAAACCAAACATCGCCCCTAAATTGCTATAAAAAAGACTCTTGCTCTTGAGTCATGAAAGAGCCTATAATTTGCGGTGAAAAGACCCTAGCTGATTGAAAAGACCTCAGAGTAGGATTGATATCTGCAGCTGCACGTATACTATAGTAATATCATATGTTCTTGTATTAACAGGAATAATGTATATTATTGTACGATAGGTTGGGATTTCGCAGGTTTATCAACCCGTGCTCCGTAAAACATACCCGCAATCAAGCACGACAGGAATAGAGCTGGTCCGGTTACTTCTCTGGCTATGACACCCACCAGGACATAGGGACCGCTTCCCAACACAGTCGCGATTCCCATCATCGTCATGTCAAATGTTGTCAGACACCTTTTCAATTCCGTTTTCATCAAATCTCCTTTCATATTTTTCGTACGCCATAGTTTGTTTAAATACTCTTTCAGAGCCATGACAAATACTTTTGCAAAAGAAAAATCTACCTGTGTCAAATAAACAGCTGCTTTTAGTTGAACTGGTATTTTGGCTTATATGGCAAACTTAACATTTTGTAAAAAATAAACTGAAAAAAATTTTTGCACTGATTTTAACGCATATGTACAAATAGTTACAAGACAATACTACAGTTCTTAAGGCAATCAATTTATTAAATGTAGTTTTAGAAGTCAGATGGTCATACCGCAAAATTAGTTAATCTTTTTTATAACAGTTATAGAATAATTATCGTCTAGAACGAGAGCTGTACTGCGGATGAACTAAATTAGTCACATAAACTAATTGATAAATTCTTTGAACCTGCAGTTAAAGTATCGGCGACGTGCTGTTTTCATGCCTCTCATTTTAATGATCAATTTAAGAGAAAGAACAAAGACAAAATTCATTCGCTTCAAATGTGAGCTGATTTTCATCAGCTTTCACTTTGCAATCCAGATCCAGACCTCATTATGATGAAAATACAATGCTTGATCAAAGTGAGATCAAATAACCAATCGTAGATAATTGACAGACCCATGAAAATCACGATGTTGCGAGGATACAGAATTGGGATGCTGATCTCGATTTTGGGTCGAGGTCTACATTTGGCAATTATTTTCTATCTCGAAATTAACAATTTTGTTGCTATAGCCGAAACCCCTGATTGTTTTCAAAGGATGGATGAATATTATTGGCTACCATAACAACCAAAATCATTTATGTTTCCAAAATTACGCTGCCAATAGCATACTTTATTAACAATAAGCAATATAAGACCAAAATAAAAAATACTAAATGGTCATTAATTTTGGAAATTGTGGAAATTGAAACAACGCTAATCGTGGATTACGAAGACATTAAATTATTCAAATGACTATATCACGGCAGAAAAGAAAAATTATTTCTTTGAATTGGGTCTGAAGTAACTGCTGAACAAAATCGGGCAAAAAAATATAGGCTTACTTGAGATTTTTGCGATGACTCAAATACTCATAGATGTTAACAATGGTTAAGTTATTCATCAGTGTGTCTGTCGGAGCCCTTGTTTTATTTTCGTTTCTGTTGTTCAAACTGATGCATCGTTTACAAAACAGGCAAAACAGTAACATAATATACATATTTGTGACAAGGTATTGTCACTATTTTCAGCGAAAGGCGCAAAAACCTTCAAATGATCAGAATATGCGATTTGCAGAGGAACGATATATGAAATACAAAGCTCTTATAATGAAATTTTAAAACAATTCGTACTTTTTAAAAAATTAAAATGGCTATTTAGAATGAGCAAGTCAGGTTTATGGTACTTATCAATGAGAAAACATACAGAAGATTTAGATTAGCTCAAACTTGTTTAATTGATTGACATAATATGTAGTTTTGGTTCTAATTCATGAACGTGACATTTTATTCTTATTAATTTTCATGCAATCTAGTTCTTCAATTTGAAGTGGGCTTCAATGGGTGGTGGAATTCAGTCTCTGACATTTGATTAATTGGTCAAAAAACTTTGATAGCGCCAAGACAAAATTTCATTTTAATTTTGTGGCCCTTATTTATCAACACAACATTAGCGTTCGTCAGGTAATTTCCCTCTTGCTTTGTGATACTTCAAATAAGAACACGTCTAAAATTTTTATGATTTTTGAAAACCATAATTTCTACACTTTTTTATCTTTATTTGTGGTGATAGCTTCCCCAAATCTATGAGGATGTTTTCTAGTTGTGCTTGATGATTTTTTGGCCCCTGAATGTTGTCGACTGTTACTCAAGCTCTTTTATTGGCTTCAGGTGATACCATGTCTCTACTGCACTTAACCCGTTTTTCAGTAGAATGCCGATCAGCAAATTTTGTCTTGACCTGATGAGGTTTGAAATCGATCACTCAGTTGTCACATACAAGCACTGTAAGGTTCGAATCCTATGGCTTAAACTATAAAAAGTTAAGTTCTTAGCCAGCAATGAAAGTAGCTTGAGCTGTTGGTGAGCTGTTTGCCGGTCTAAAGAGAATTGGTTCTTACAAAACAAAGTTTGCGACCCCATGAAGTTTTGTTTTCTTTCGCAACAACAAGTTCTCATTAGTGTTACGACAAGGTGTCTCGGTGAGTTATAAATGCTCGCCGAAGACAAATTCCAAATAACACAATCAGAATTGGACTCAAGGCTTGAAAGTCCAGTTCATTTGTTGGAAATGCTCGCTCAGCTAATCTGTTTCCTCTTGGATGAACTAAGCGCAACTTCACCAGTTTAAGTCCCAATTATTCACGCCAATACTTTCGGTTGCTGATTACAATTTTGAGTTAATTTTCTAAAGCGTTTCTTTCGGTATCCCAAATCTCGCAAAGACCTTATTTGAGTAATTCTCTAATGCTTGTGAAATTTTGTTTCCAAGGAAGGCCTCAATCTTACAACCGGATCTTGCGTGTACAACTACTCAGATGTTCTCTTAATCTTTAAGATAGAATCGATTTTACATGGAATCTTTCCCGAATTTAATCTTCAGACCACCTTGAAACTGTCTTCTTCACACTTGAATAATGCTTGTCCACTAAACTACCTTTCAGACTGCTGATGTTGAGTGCGTTCCTGAGTGAGTTTCTTGAGATTTTGCCATGATTTAAAGTCTTAGTTTGAATGGATTGAAAGGCCCAACACCAAGAAAGATGATTCCGTTATTGCTTGTTAGAGCATGATTCTGTTGTTCGAGTCCTTTCTCTGTTTCTGAGCACTGTTTCCAGTTGCCATTTCTGATTCTTCTAAATACATTATGGAATAGTTTTTTTCATAACTTCTCAGTTCCGAATTTGATTGGGTTACCAGATCGCATTGTACAAATTAAATATTTTTCAGAGCGAATGAGAACCGACCGCTGTCATTACTCCCTTTAAAGGCTACTCTGCTCATATCATCAGCATCGGGAGTTGCTCTTTGGTGGGCAAGTGTTTCAATTCGAAGTCGAATCCCATCAGCGCTTTTGCTCTTCTCGTAATTCTAACCGATTCGGTACTGGTGATCTCTTTGTCTGGTGAGAGAAAAATGTTTGGGAGTTTTGTAGTCAGAATGTGGACGAAATATCATTCCGAGCAGCAACTGTTACAATTTTGCGAACACGAAAACGACAATTTCAAGTGCCTCCTTTTCTTTAGTGGAGTACGTGTTTGACTCGTAGTACAACTTCTTGGCGACATAGATTATAGTATGTCATTTTTGCGACCCCTGCCCACTGTTTTTTTCTGATGTCACAGTTGTATCTTTTGTCAAGCTGAGGGGCTGAACAAGTGATTCGCTCTTTTGCTCTAAAGATTCTAGTGATTCTAGAAAACCTTAAAATTTATGGATTATTTCATTTAGAACTTTGATCCATATTTTATCTTGGTATAGTTTCAAGCAATCGTACAACCATCCAATGGTTGCATAATGGTTACAAAATTCCTCTTATCGTATTCACCCCTGCTGTGAAAACCGTTGGAGAGTTTGTGCGAATTGAAATATGATGTTCAATATGCCAGCGTAAATCCAGCAATTGTTTGTCGAGAAGCAGTCCACAGAAGACTTCGTAATTTGATCGCATCTTTGACCGCATCTCTGAGAAAAAGAAGATTAGGTAAAAACTAGACCAATTTATCCAGTACTAGTTCAGCGCCTTGTCGTCAGATATATTCAACAGTGTCCCCAATTTCACTTTCCAGTCAGATGTATGCTTTTATTAAATGCCAATAATTTCTGAAGAATTCTCCGAACGATATAATAAGAATTATTATGATTACATCTTCCAGGTAATTCTTCGGAAATTATTGGCATTTAATAAGAGTATAAATCTTATTGAAACGAATAATCTGGAACACTGATTAATATATATGTCGACAAAACACCTATGCAATCGTTGCAAAGTTTTATTTTTTGAAATTTGCATTCTTTGTGGCCTTGAATGCGAAAAAAATCACATGACATTATTTTACGTCTCAAACCCTTACTACCAAACCTTCTAAACGACGAAACCGACTCTCCATTGCGTCCAAAAACGATAAAACCGAATCATCTTGCGTCCAACAAGGACGATACCGAACCTCTCCTGCGCTCAAAAACCACGAAACTGATTCTTTCCTGCGTTGAAAAACGATCTTATCGAATCTCCCTTGAATCTAACAACTACGATACCGGATCTTGAAATCGTCTGAAAACGAACAAAAAATGAAGAAAATTGTTTGAAAATAACGAAAATTCTTTGCGTCCAACAACGACAATAGCGAATCTCTCTTGCGTCCCAAAACGACAACACCAGATCTCTCTTGCTTGTAAAAACTAAGATACGAACATTTTGTGGCAATTATACTGAAACCGAACATTCCAAATTCTTTCGTCCGAAAAGGACGATACCGAAGGTCATTCGCGTTCCAAAACAAAGATACCCAATGTTTTTGCCAGACTTTCTAAACCCGATAATACCGAAGCTCTCTTGCGTCAAAAAATGACGATATTGCGTCTCTCAGGCGCCCAAGAACGACTATACCAAATCTTTCTTGCGTCCAAGAACCACAACAACGAATCTTTCTGGCAAAATGCTGAAACTGAACTTACCGAACCTTTCTTGCGTCCAAAAACAACGATATCTAAGATACCGAAGATCCTAAAGCTTTCTTTTTGTTTCAAACCAAGATACCGACCTTATCATGCGTCGTTTTTGAATGGTGTTCTTGAAAAAGAAAAACCTAAAAGATGTAGTTCTCAAACGATATCAATTAATTTCTGTGATCATTGTTGATAAAGGAGACAAATCTCGAGCAATGATGACACTTTATCTTTCAAAAGGTTTTCTTTCATATATTAATTTCAATATAAATGTTTACAAAGTTCACTTTTTTAGAATCTAGAATCATTTAGGATATACGGTTTTTGCCGAAGGTCAAACCCTGCAGTATAGATCACATTAAGATAAATTAAGAAAAAACAGATGGTGTTCAAAACTGAGAGGGTTTGAAATTAAAAGAATCAACCGTTAAAAATAATTCAAAGTTGAGATTTCTTTTTCAGAACAATGTTTCGGTTCAATTGTCCATTTTAACGGTTCGAGTTTGTAACATACTGTATTTACCCCAGTCGAGACCAGATGGTTATCTTGCAAGATTCTGCCAGAACCTTGCAAAAACTGTCTATCTTGCAAGATCTGCCAGAAAAATGGTTATCTTGCAAGATCTGCCAGAAAAATGGTTATCTTGCAAGATTCTTGCAAGTTCGTTCCGGTCGAGCTGTCCTCTTATTGGCTCTCATTCATGCAACACATTTCATTTTGACCAGAAATTTACTTCAGAATCAGATGCGTGTTTTTTAAGAAAAATAATAAATTTAAATAGATTTTGAATCTGGAAACATGAATTATCTGAAGAAAAAAAAATTAAAGTCTGCCTTTGAGAACTGTTAACACAAAATAAATTAAAATTAAAAAGTGTTTTTTTTTCAACTTTATCAAGATTTATAAAACTACACGTCTAGATTACTTTTTCTGATGAAAAAATTATGTGATATTACTCTTTGCATCTTAAGCAGCTTCCTTTCATTTAATTCAGCTCCTTGCGCTGAAGTTTTCTTGCCAATGCCCAAAAAATGTGATTATTCACGGCTTGCCATTTTTTTGAGCTTCGAAGGACTTTAGTAGAGCTTTCGCGCAAATCTCTCGCTGTCAGAATTACTCGCATTAATCAATTCATCTTGTAGGATCTTGTGCAGTGGAAGTGGATATATTAGAGGATTCTGACAGACAAACGATTATCGTGTAAGATTCTGGCAGGAAAAAATGGTTATCTTGCAAGATTCTGACAGAAAAATGGTTATCTTGCAAGATCCTGGCAGAAAAATGGTTTTCTTGCAAGTTTCTGGCAGAAAAATGTTTATCTTGCAAGATTCTGGCAGAATCTGCCAGAATCTTGCAAGATAACCATTCGAAATCGACTGGGGTAGTCTTCGAAAAACTTTTAATTGATTATTTTTTCTAGTTATGATAATGATTATTATTGTTGGTAAAACCCGTATCTTTGGCTCAGGATATTTTTTGAGTTCCATGAAAACCTTTTCAGAGCTGTTGCGTTGAGAATTTTGTCGGACTCAAACATATGAAATTGTCAGTTTTTATCGGTTTTTCTTCGTTAAAACTAATCAAAGCCCTTACGTTCTTTTACGTCGTACTGATTGGTTGTCGTCGGTTTTTAAACGTACGAAGTGTCCGTTTTGGTCGGTTTCAAACGTAAAAAGCGTTGGTTTTCGTCGGTTTCAAACGTAAGAAATATCCTGTTTCGAGAAAAACTACCAAAACACTTCCATTAATTCTGAGTCCTTTAGACTTCAACGAAGTTTGAACCAATTCTGTTGAACAAATTCGGTTGAACAAGAATTTTGAACCAATTCTCCTATGAACTCCTAAGTAGTAATATAGTGAGCTACCCTTCCCGGGGCTGGGGGTGAGGTCCGCATGTATTAAGATAGTGTATAGCGCAGTTCCAGGATTGAGGGACCTCTCACATGTATTAAGATAGGGTATGGGTTTTGTGCATGTATTTGTACATGCACACATCTAGTAGTACAGTCGGTGCAAATGTGGGGGCTATGTTGGGAGACGCTCCTGATTGGCTGAAATTTTGAGGGGAAAATATCAATTTTTGTGTAGATATTAAGTGTTTACTTGAGAACAATAGAATTGGCGTGGGTAATTAATTGCTGTAATTGTCTGAGGGGTAATTATGTGACATGTTTAATTTTTGTTTACAAATTTTAGGTCATATTAAATTGTGAAATTAATTGTCGTGGGTTTTCAATTACCCTAATTATCTGAGGGGTAATAATGTGACATGTTGAATTTTGGTTATTAAGCTTTCGGGCAATTGCAAAGATTGTTCCCCTAATTGTTTGAATCAATTGTGTAACAATTGTCTTTTGCGCGATCATTAATTGGAAAAAATTTAATGATAGAAAAAAATGAATTAAAATAGTATTTAATTACAGATACAGTATAGATGTAATAGTTAATACTAAAGAAAGAGTTTTGATATAGTAAAACGATTTAAGTTATATGTTGAGTGGTGCTGTACGAATACCGTAAGACTGAACAATGCGCTTAGGATAGTAATAGGACAGTCCCTTCTTTGTCTGCTCATACGTAGCAACACAATGGTTTGTTTGTTCTGAACCCTCTATTTGTTGAAGTAAAATTGATAATTTCATCCATCACACGTCGATATTTCCCCATTGGTCCATCTCCGTTCTCTTCTAGTGTTATTTTGTTGAGACTTTTACTACTGAACTTGTATTTGTCAGACTCTGCATGGTAGCAACAATAAGTTTTGCTATAAAGACAAATCAATTCCGTACATCTGAAATCTTCCTTGAAAAGACCTGGTTCTCATTTATCACGCTTCTTATGCTTAGAACAACACGTTCTAGGTAAGAAATTTTGAATAGCATCTGCTTGGAAAGAGTCATTACAGTCCTGCTGTCTCAATGCTTCCCAATCTGGTTTTCTAGCAGGTCGAAAACAATTATACAAATTCTCATGAGCTAGGGCTAAATAGATAGAATCTGTATCCATCTCTAACTCCTCGAAATTATCAACATCGCAAAATCTGTCAAAGAAGTTATAGTAGAGCTCCAACATACGTAGTTTAGCGTAGAGCTCTCTGGAGACATTGTTCAACCACTTAAACATTTCCCACTGATTGCTTTGTGCGTCTTCTCAACGTTCAAATATTTGGTCTCTGTATGTTTGCTTCTGTCCATAATCTGATAACCGTAACAGCTATTACCTAATAAATTCATAGTCTCAGCAACAACGCTGGAATCAGGATTTTCCTCTCCGCCTCTTCTAGCGTCTACCAATGACTGCACAAAGGTGTTGAAACATTTTATCGGCGTGTACTGTACAAACCTATAAATTCTTTTACATTTCAGACAGAGACTGATGTAGAAATTTAGTAGGGAAGTATTAATTGTTCCATTTTCCAGATTTAAACTTGAAATTAGCATTCGCTGAGGTTGCTTCAGCAAGCTGTTTTCAACAGCGTAATCTCTCATATAATCCCCAATATCTGCTCGACTAACGTTGAAATTTTTAAAAAATAGGAGGAAAATTCGAAAACTTGTACTTCAAGCCTGCGGGAACTTCCAAATCACATTGTAGGTATCCAAACATCTCTCCATCTCTTATTTTAGCTAGTAAAGACTCTTGCTTTGAAGGTAGTTTGAAAAAAAGTCATTTCTCACGTGATTTCTGACATTTTCTTCTTCTTTAACACTTTCCCACCATTTACACTCCCAGATTTCAAAAATTTTATATCCTTTACTTTTTAAGTAATCTCTTCTCAATTCATCATGTTCTCTTTTTCTAATGCCTCTGTGTGTTTCCTCTCCCGAGAGACTTACCTTAGCTTCCTGAAAAGGACAGAAATGAAAGTAACAACCCATGGCTTCAAACACCGTATTACAATGTGCTCAAAATCCGTCTACGCTAAAACAATCAATCTTCTTCTGTTTTCCGGTTGTGTAGTAGCTCTCATTTTTACATTCGGAACGTTGTGATTGAAGATATGACAAAACCATGTTTTCAAATGTTCGACATCTGTTCGTTTGAGCTCTGAATTTTTGAGAATCTGTATCAAGGTATCAAATTCCCATCGAGTGTAAAGTCCAGTGGGCATTTCTTGACACATTAAATAGGGATAGAGTTGGCTAGCGTCAATACCTACGATGAGACTTTTAAAGATTTTCAGAGTTTCGTATGAAAGTCTGATCAACTACTGCTTTTCGGGTAAAATTTGTGGTTGGTCGACTTGTGAAGACAGATATTAGCCAAGTTCGGAAGTGTACATCCGAGTTTTAACATATCGATACCCTTGTTGTAATAAAAAATCCATCGTTTTTTGCATTGCCTCCAGTGTTAGAACAACATCCTGGTTGTTGTACCACTTGACAAAACCTCTGAATATAGCCATTTGTTCTTGCTCCCAGACCACTTTCAGGTAATTGTAATTGTCAATTCCAGATGGAGGAACATTTTCCTACCTCAACGTTTTTAATGACTCTTGTTGAGAGAATCCACTGTTAAGCAATTTAGTGAAATCGGTAAATTCCTTCTCCAGTGGATTATAATTTCTCAGTTTGCTAAAGAAACAGTCGTAAGGAGGAAAAAAAGTTGCATAGAGCTTTTCGGGAGAGTCAAAACACTCATTGGGGAGGAATTTTTTAGACTCATTTGTCTGGTGTGCTTCAAGGAAAGAATCAAGTGATGTAGCTCCACCTAGAAAGTTGAGGATATCGAGAAATTGTACATCACCAAACTTAAGAGAAACAAAGTGACTTGCCTTTTTAATAACATTAGGTTGAATGTCCCGCTCATGAATAAGATAGGCTAGGAGATAGGACTTAATGAGTTTTAAATCATATTTTCCACTATTGAATCCGAACACAGGTAAAGTATTCACGTAACGCTCAAAGTGTTGCTCTAAGTCCAAAAGCTGGTTTTTCTGCATTTGGAGAAATTGCGTAGACATATCAACTTCATCATCTTCTTCGGTACCTTCATCTTCACACTCAAAAGCTGAAGCGTTTTGATCCTTTCTTTTATTTAAGTTTTTGCAAATTGCGTTCACTCGTGCTCTGATTATCGCTTCAATAAAGGAAAACTTTGTCCGCATTTATATTTTACTTTTGTTTGCTAAGACTTCAATAGTTTCAACAAAAGATATAATAAGAGTTTTCGGATCTTTATCGCATAGGAAGATAGGCTCATCAAATAAATTGGAGGAAATCGAGACAGAGATTGGTTCATGCTTTCGAATCCAAGTGGTTGTTTTTCTGTCTTTTAATTGCTCGGAGGGTACACATATCGATTCAAAGTCAAAAATAGCCAAGTTTTTGAACAATGTTTGATCATCGTTGTAAGAAATTCTAAATCTAAGTCAAGTTTATCAAATAAGGTCTCGCCCAATGATTACACACTCTTTGGGTAAATATGTTGTACTCTATCTTAACACGTTTTAACATGACGGATGAAATTTTCCGCTTTCTGAATGAACGTATCGCAACTGGGACAACGGAATTGTTTAAAGAATGTGTTAATATCATCCACATAGCATATGTGGTTGTTGTAACGCAATAAATTAATATTTTTCTCATACATTTCACCACTTCTCCTCGCAAGTTCACCAACAAAATCTCCATCTACAATGTCAATATCGTAAATAAATATGTTGTGCTTTCTCGCATTTACAACAAATAGAAGATGATCGATCGATACCCCTCTGAAATTGATTGCGTCATGTCCAGATTCATGGAGGAATGCACTAAACAATTATTTGACATTGGTCTCAAGCTCCGATGATCCATATAAGTGAACAACTATAGCTCGGAATAAGCAAAGATAATCTTTGTAAGTCTCACCATAGCCATTCGATACAAGACAATTCACATCTGATCGTCTGAGTAACTGTTCAGAAAGAACAGCATCGATATATCCCATTGGAATGGTTTTTAGGAGAGAGCAGAATATTGTCACATTTGTAGTCAGAGCAAATTGCCATTTTGTATTCTCCCGCTCCTGAGTACACGTCTCCACGAAATCCATCTTTTCAATCCTGTCCTGAAGAGAGACTAAGTCTCCTTTGGAACAAAGTAGACGAGATTTCTCGAAGAAAGCGTTGTTCTTGTGAGCGTAAAAGTATCGATACTCGTCCGTGTCAACATTTCTTAATATATATCCTAGAGCCAAGTTGACTATGGCTGCACAATTGAATTTTTCGAATAGTTCTTTCAACTTTTTATTAATTTCATGAGGATTGAGCTTAGACAGCTTGAAATTGAACACTTGATCTCTTCTATTTTCCATCTCAGTATTGTCAAAAAAGTGCTGACAAGCAATAAGTTCTTGTTGTAGCTGCTCGTTGTCCTTTTCCAGTTCCTCTGATTCTATAACTTCTTTAAGCTTTTCACTCGATTTTGTTCCAACTTTTGTTGAAGTTCCATGCTTTCCACTCTTGTGTTGTTCAAGAGGATAAAAACTCGGAAACTCCTCCAAGAATACAGTACAAATAGTACTTAGCTTTGTATCCTTAGGATTGTGATGCTTAGCAATGTGGTAATTCAAGTCTTCTCTCTTCTTTGTATAGAAATGTGGACATTTGGGACAAAATAAAGTCCCACTATCACAAGACTTCTTGTGTCTTGGCATATTTTTTTTCACCACCATTTTGTTGCACTTTGTGCATTTTACTGAGAGGTTTCCATCGAGGGAAGGCATTGTTTTGGTAGAAGATGAAACAAATTTGGGTATTGTGACGAGCATCTAATTGTGAAAATAACAAAGTGAGAATGAAAGAAATTACTTTTTTATAATTAGGGAGCGCAGCTATGACGCATCACTCCATATACAGAAATTTATCATTTCCATTTTAGGAATCTTGTTGTCATAACCGAACATTCTAGAACATAATGAATAAACAAATCAGATTCTTCCATTTAAAAATACCTTAAATATTTATGAACATTCACTTAAAATGTGTGAATTAATTCCTTGGTGTAAACTCAAAAATCTCAAATCAGTCCTACATATCTTCTTAATCATTTTGGTTACTTTTTAAATAAGTTTTCTCATTTCATCCAGATATAAACCAAAAACAGACTCGCAACTTATTCAAACAAATTGTTCCAATCTTTACAAGCTTTGCAAATCAAATTTGTGTCTGTCCGCAATTGAAAGAATTCGGTGCTTGCAATTAAATCTAAATGTATTGAAAATTGAAATTCGCACATGAATGTGCTTTTACAACAAAGATTTCGAAAACAAACATTCATCCATAAATCAGGAATAAATATTTACTGTACAACTGAACGTTATTGTCTTGGAACCTATCAACCAATCAAAGTCCCGCGTTAGAAAAACTATTCTGAAGATTAACTATTCTAATTTATGCAATTGTTTCTTAATTTTAACTTTCTTTTACATAAACGGAGTATTGCGTGAAGTTTTGCTCATTTGTGAAAAATGTTAATCAAAAATCATTTATAGTTGTCGGAAAAAATATACAAGAGGAAAGAATGAATTGCTGATTCTTACAAAGTTGACGAGATTGACGTTGATTCCTACTTTTTGTACAATTTCTTGGACATTTGCGTTCAGAATAACAGAATAATCCGATTTTGTAAAGGATTTGAATATGCAACATTTTCCATTCAAAAATTCAAATATAATGATTATTTGAATTATGAGGATTATTTGAATTATGAGGATTATATCAACTGACTTATCGTCAGACTTACACATTAACAAATACGAAATTGTGTTTATTTTGAATTCTGTTCCCGAAACTTTGGAACAGTGCAGAAATCTACCACAAGCGATTTGTATTTCAATTCTGTACAAAGCGCGTTGTTTTTACATTATTATACAGATTACATTTGGGAAGGGTTAAAAACTCGATTTGGAATTCGGCTCCCATATATATATATATATATATATATATATATATATATATATACATATATATATATACATACATACATATATATATATATATATATATATATATATATATATATATATATATACAAAAGTTCTGTTCCAAATATGGAACATTTTCCGAAATTGATTTAAAATTTAACGAAGTTGAACAAATTTATCAGAGCTTGACATTTTCGGTAAATTATGTCAATTCGTTCCCACTCAGCTATCCTTATTTAGTAAATAAGTAGTCATATCATGTGTTACATGTATTAGTCAATAACCATATTTGGTTTCTATTCACGCATTGAAGTTCCTGTTTCGTATTCGAGCACCACTTTTATAACAAGTTCCTCCATATTTGGTTATGCTAAAAACCTTCCATTTCCTGTTTTGGTTACTAAGGTCACTTTTTTACAAAATGTTTCCTTCTTTGGTTACTTTGTTCTTATTGGACGGAGTTCACTATAAATAGGAGCGACATAGTTAGACATTATCATTCTTTTTCATTTTCTCAAAATTAATTTCACCTCTGTTCTTCATCATGCTGCAAACCATTCATCAAAACTTTATCCTCTTCAATTGGGTTACTACATTCACATTCTTTTTATCTACAGAACCTACTTCAGTTCTAACGTTTATCTGTTTCTAACTTAGATATTCTTTTATTCATAACTATAAAGTGAAATTTGTTGTTTTCTAACTTGCTCTTTACTTGACAATTTTCAACACGTTCATTTACATGACTGAGTAATTTTGTATTTTGATGCTCATAATTTATACTGTGTCTGTCATTTTATACTATTTTAATTAGTTTTTTTCTTTTGTTTAACATCTTTTTCAAATAATGTACAAAAATAATGCATATATGCATGTATTTAGCAAGATGGCGCAGTGGGAGCGCGCTGGGCCCATAACCCAGAGGACGGTAGATCAAAACTACCTCTTGCTATCTTGACTTTTTCCAATTAATGAGCGCGCAAAAGACAATTGTTACACAATTGATTCAAATAATTAGGGAAAAATCTTTGCAATTGCCCGAAAGCTTAATAACCAAAATTCAACATGTCACATAATTACCCCCCAGATAATTAGGGTAATTGAAAACCCACGCCAATTATTTTCACAATTTAATATGACCTAAAATTTTTAAACAAAAATTCAACATGTCACATAATTACCCCCCAGATAATTAGGGTAATTGAAAACCCACGCCAATTATTTTCACAATTTAATAATATGACCTAAAATTTTTAAACAAAAATTCAACATGTCACACAATTACCCCTCAGATAATTAGGGTAATTGAAAACCCAGGCCAATTAATTTCACAATTCATTATGACCTAAAATTTGTAAACAAAAATTAAACATGTCACATTATTACCCCTCAGATAATTGCCACAATTAATTACCCACGCCAATTCTATTGTTCTCAAGTAAACACTTAAAAATTACACAAAAATTGATATTTTCCCCTCAATATTTCAGCCAATCAGAAGCGTCTCCCAACATAGCCCCCACATTTGCACCGACTGTACTACTTACATGTGTGCATGTACAAATACATGCACAAAACCTATACCCTATCTTAATACATGGCCGCGACTAATCTTAATACATGTCGGCGGCTATAACTAATCTTAATACATGTCCGCGGCTAAAACTAATCTTAATACATGTCGCCGGCTATAGCTAATCTAAATACATGTTGCCGGCTATAACTGATCTTAATACATGTCGCCGGCTAATACATGCAGATTCTATACCTAATCTTAATACATGCTATCTTTACCCTATCTTAATACATGTGAGAGGTCCCTCAATCCTGGAACTACGCTTTACACTATCTTAATACATGCGGACCTCACCCCCGCGGAGGGTAGCTCACTATATTACTACTCTCCTGAAACTTTATCCGTGGGCTTAACCAAAACAAAAAGTAACAACTTATTTGAGTTTTTATCTCATATCTGAAGTTCGCATTGGTCTGTGAGCCGACTGTTTTCTTCAAAAAGTTTTATTCGTAACTCTCGTTTTATTTCTCGTCTAGAAAAACGAAACGAAAGAATTATAATTTTTTATTGGATGCCTAGACTTGTTTAATTATTTCTGGCCAATGATCTGGCGTAGGGTCTGTTCCGTCTAGCCGATGGTCTGGACAACGGTATGGCCTAGGGTTTTTACCGTCTGGCCGATGGCCTAGACAAGGGTCTGGCCTAGGATCTATTCGGTCTGGCCAATGATCTGGACAAAAACTATTCAGTTTGGCCAATGGTGACCAAAGTCTATTTGTTCTGGCCAATACCTATCTTTGGTTGTCGTCGGCCTGGAAGCCAAGTCAGTCTGACCGATACTGGTTTTCGGTCGCTCACCTCATCCTGTGTACTACTTCTTCTGAAAGA
Organism: Convolutriloba macropyga; assembly: GCF_964194025.1. Taxonomy (NCBI): domain Eukaryota; kingdom Metazoa; phylum Xenacoelomorpha; order Acoela; family Convolutidae; genus Convolutriloba; species Convolutriloba macropyga. The sequence goes on from NW_027451769.1 coordinate 22,216, forward strand.
TGCCAACGCTGATAACACGATTACTGTATTGAATAAATCGACGCTTCTTACGTTGAAACTGTCATTTCTGATGAATCCGACCCTCCTTACAACAAAACCGACGAATTCAACAAAACGACGCTTTTTACAAGCAAAATCGATGAAACCGAGAGGATCCGACCTTTCGTACGTCGTTTTCTTCGGTCTTTCACAGGGCGGTAGTTCAATATTCAAATGATGCTTTACCTATGGCAGCCATATGGCCTCAAATTGCCAAGTAATTTCATAAAGTTGCGTTGGAATTTCTTGCAGTGTTACATTTTGCTGAGGCTTACTATCCACTGATGAACAAAGAAACTGATTGACTTGTCCCAAATATTCTACAGCAGTTTTATTATCACAAAAGCCCTAATTGAAGGAATTTTGAAATTGAGTTTGAGCGTTGTCCAGTTTTAGCTTAAAATCCCACGAGATATAGTAGATGAATTTAGGTTGAAATGTTTTTGAAGGTTAATATTAAGTCATTTCTAATAGCCGATGTTGGCGATGAACTGTGAAACGATTATTGTTATTTGTCAATTGAGATTAAAAACTTTTGCGTAATTGCTGTGAACCTCATTGTGCTACCATAATCGAGGTCATGAAAAAACATTAAACAATTCAAATGTTTATGAAGTAAAAATTTACTTCACTTACACAGCCGAGGACCCAGTTAGAGTTCAGGCAAGTTTTGATCACAAGTTTTCTACATATAGATTAAACCAAATTCTCAAAAGTCAACACTGTTTCTGCCCATACATCTGAATTAGTTGAGGCTTTTTTTCATAAACAATAATAATATAACGAATCATTTTATGGACTTTTTGAATCTGTTAAATTAGGAAAGTCTATCCTATATCTTTTGATTCAACGTTCTTTAGAACATTCACAAACACAAAGGGATTAATTGGAACTGTTCACGGGTAATCCCCCTTCCACAAATTTGTTTTCGAAATAGTCTTCTATTTACAAACGAGATTCTCTACTGCAAAAAAGAGCAATTC